>NW_021604670.1:2985502-3004370 GCF_004785775.1 Grammomys surdaster
TAAAATTATATATATATATATATATATATATATATATATATATATATATATATAATGTAAATATAGTCACCAGCTAGAGTAACAATGATTCTGATAAAAAGCCATAGACAATCTAATAAAAACCTAATGTCAAGCATGGAAAACATCCTTCTGAAATGTTTACAGGAATACAAGAGAGCCCAAAAGGAATATGGTTATTGCTGATGGTTTTGATCACATCCCCTAAGGTAAGGCCTTATTGCTTTTAGAACAAAGGACTTGTATGAGACAAGCAAAAACTGAAATGGAAACTTCCAATCTAGGCACTAACTCCTAGATTTATATTTTTTAAATTTTATTTAATCTATTTTTTTTACACCCCAGGTTTTGTTCCCCTCCCAGTCCACCCTCTGACTGTTCCCCATCCCTTTTCCTTACCCCTTATCTCAATGAGGATGTTGAGGATTAGGTGCATCTTCTCTGACTAAACCCAGACCAAGCAGTCTGTTTTTTATGTGTTGGTGGCCTCATATCAGCTGCCTGGTTGGTGGTCCAGTGTTTGAGAGATCTCGGGAGTCCAGGTTAATTGAGACTGCTGGTCCTCCTACAGGGTCATCCTCCTTCTCAGCTTCTTCCAGCCTTTCCCTTAATTCAGCCACAGGGGTCAGCAGCTTCTGTCCATTGATTGGATGTAAATATCTGCATCTGACTCTTTCAGCAGCTTGTTGGCTCTTTTTGAGGGCAGTCATGATAGGTCTCTTTTTGTTCTGAATGTTCCATAGCCTCAGTAACAGTGTCAGGCCTTGGGACCTCCCTTGAGCTGGATCCCACTTTGGGCCTGTCGCTGTAGCTTCTTTTCCTTAGGATCCTCTCTATTTCCATCTCTGCAGTTTTTTCAGACAGGAACAATCATGGGTAAGCATTTTGACTGTGGGGTGTCAATTTTATCTCTCACTTGATTCCCTGTCTTTCTGCTGGAGGTAGACTCTATAAGAGCCTCTCCCCACTGTAAGGCATTTCTTCTAAGGTCCCTCCCTTGACTCTTGGGTTTTAAGAAAACTACCAAGCAAGAAGAGAAATCTTGTTTTTACACACATTAATTTAATCTCTTAAAAGATGCAGAAACTTTAACCTTACTTCTCAGATGCTGTTTATACTTATTCTACTTCTTTCTGACAAGATTACATATCAAAGCCAAATTATCATCAAATCAGCATGGAATCTTTTTCTCAATTAACTCTCAGTTTGACTAAGGATACTATGAATCAGAAAGGTACGTCTGTATATGGTTGGATGCTAAAGAATGTTATACATTAAAAGCCTCTGTAGATTTAGAATGTATTAGAACATTAATGGATTTTAATAACTACTAAATATAAATACTTCAACACCCAATAAATAAGTCTTGTAGAATCATCAGGATCAGAAATTAGAACTGATCACATGATGTATTATTTCCAGATATTAACAGTCTGCGCTGTCTGGTGAGTAACAGTAACACATAAGCTATTATACTTTTTCAAAGAATAGTCATCAATTTCAATCTTACCTGCTTTTAGGGAGGCCACATGTCACTGCTTAGTTCATTCTGGAGAATGACAACAGACTAGAAAGTTCTGACATTGAAAGCCTCTTTCCCTTTATTGGAGTAGAGAAGCAAGGCCTTTCCATTGCCTAGTGTGTACTAACAAAGTGAAATTAATGCAGAAAATATTTGAAGGAATTTAAAAATATATTTTTTATTTACATCCCAAATGTTGCTCCCCTCTCTGTCTCCCCTCCTAGAGGTTTTTGCCTTAATCCCTCTCCCCTTTGCTTCTGAGAGGATGCATGCCCTGGCAACTCCTTCCCTGAGGCATCAAATCTCTACAAAATTAGAAGTATCTTTCCCACTTAAAGAAATTCTACTCAAATCAGGAACAAGGCAAGTTTACCTATTCACTCCCTGTCTATTCAATATAGTACTGGAAATTTTAGCCAGAGCAATAAGAGAACAAATGGATATCAAAGCAATACTCATTGGAAAGAAAGAAGAAGTCAAGGTGTCACTCTTCATGGATGGTATGATAGTATACATAAGCAACTCTCAAAAATTTTGGCAGAGAACTCCTACAGCTGATGAACACCTTCAGCAAAATGGCTGAATACAAAATTAACTCAAAGAAATGAGTTACACTCATTTACACTAATGACAAATGAGCTGAGAAAGAAATCAGAGAAACAACACACTTTAAGATAGAAACAAGCATATAAAATATCTTGGTGTAACTCTAAACAAGGAAGTGAAAGATCTGTATGACAAGAACTTTGGCTTCTTGTTTCTTTAAAACTTTGAAGTTTTATAAGCTATGCCTTCTTGCACTTGTATTTGGTTTCAAAATATTTTAAATACAGTTTACCACTGAGGAATTAAATTTTTTATCACAAATAACTCAGGAGCATACAGTATTTGCTTTAGGGCTGAGAGAATGAGGCAGCAAAGTGAACAAACTTTTAAGAGCAATAGATTCTTGAGGGCTGGACAATTTAATTAAGCCATTCTGTGTAAAAGAGAAGAGAATTCACAAGTCACCAGATTAGCTACTGGCTTCACATTAGTCATTGTTTATTAGGGCATCTTGGACATAGCAAAACAATCTTCCAGCTTGTTCCTATCTAAGCAATTCATATTCAGAACACTGCTAAAGAAACTACGTAATAATTTGCCTATCAGGTATATAGTACTCAAAATTAAAATTTGCAAATGAAGGTTAAAGTTAGGAGTTAGAGTGCTTGCAGCTTAAGAGAAAAATGTTGAAATAATGTGATTACACTGATAAATTTCTGTAGAGACAATACAATCACATAAACTGAATTTCTCAGAAAAAGACAAGCCTGTTTTGAAATAGGTACATTTACTCATCTGTTCAAACATTATTTCTAGAATCATTTATCACTTGATGTGAGTATTGTACCTTGAGGGAAAGGAACAGTAAACAGACATTGTATTCTTACCTTCACCTATTATTTAGACCATGAGAGCCCTGGGTATATAAACACTGTATCTGTATGTCTGCATTTTAGCTATTCATCTATCAAGTATTTATGATTTATCATCTTTAATTAGTCTTCTGTTTTTAATTATCTAGCCACATGTGTATGTATACATACACAAAACATCACATGCACATACATAGCTATATACATACATACATATATATACAAGTCCATATATATACATATATATGTATATATACACTGTATCATTCATCATCATTTATCAATCTATGTAATCTATTGACCTACCATCATGTAAGCAGATGATGCCAAAGACACAAACACACAAATAAAGGTAAACTTGGTAGACTTGGGGGGAGAGACTTAATAAATAGATGTAAATTTATTCACTTGTCACATACGTTTTTACTCTGTCTTTGAAGGATATGAAGATAGATCTTAATTTTTCTTAAATATTGAGTAGTTGATATAGAAAAAGAAATGACAACCATAAAACTCTATTCACAAAAGATCCAAGAAACTGCAGTTCTAGCTTATCGAAGGTTCTCTTTCTGCCTTCACTGGTACTGTATGCATGTTCATATTTATACATTTATACTCTTAAGAGTCTATAAATATAAATAATATTAAAAATAAGAGATAAAGTTAAATCCAATGTATGAGAAGTCAATTGGCATTAATATGTGAAGGTATAGTTTCTTTTATCCTTAGAGTTCTTTTTGTATCTGTATTTGAAGACAAATCTAATGCTGCTAGTGTCAAAATTTAGAACATTAGGTTATTGAAGCTTGCTTATAAAGTTCCTGTTTAAATGTCTAATCATTTTTTATATCTAGATTTCCTGCAGCTTGAGTTTTCTTTGTTTATTTGATTACCATTTTCAAATCTTAAAGAAGTTTATTTGGTTCCTTTGGATTTCTTTATGAGATTTGTTTCCTTGTACTGTTTGTGTTTTTCTTGATTTCTTTAATGAATTTACTCATTTTCGTTTTAAGGACTTCTATCATCTTTGTATAGGTGGTTTTAAGGTATTTTTCCTATGCTTCAGCTACACTAATATTTAGGGTCTGCTGTGGTAGAGTAGCTTGACTCTAGTGGAAGCATTGTCTAGACTGTATTTGATTGTGTTGTTGTGCTGGCATCTAAGCATCTGGGATTATGATTACAGTAGGTCTAAATGCTGATTTCTGGATTTGTCTTTGTTGGGTATGTATTTTGTTTCTTGGTTGCCATTTCCTTTCTTGATTTTCAGTGAGTTTAATAGCTATGTCTTGTCTGGTCGAAAATTTTGTTTGAGCCTGATAGTTGTGTCTACTGCACTTCCAGGTACAAAGTCACGCTGGATATTGGGAGCAGATACTTAGAAATGGAGATAAGTCATTGGTCTAAAGGGAATCACAAGGATGAGGAGAGAAAAGTGTTCAACCAAGGTGTACTATGAAATACATCCCTTTGAAGTTGGGTGAGAGAATACAGAGCCATTATCTCAGAGGATGTGCTATAGTTCTGGATGTGAAACTGAGTTAGATCTAGATAAACAGAAAGAAAGCAGAAGATCTATAGTCATACTACCTGCTTTCCTGGCAGCAGCACCCTGTGAGTTAGCAGACAATGACTACTGGAGTTGGAGAATGTGATAAAACAACAAGTGATGAGAGAGAGGTGGAAGCTCCACAAAGGATGTGGGCAGAGGGGGGAAGAAGTCTGCAACAGATACTCTGTTGTAGTGATAGCAATGGCTGGGACTGAGGGATTGATTTTGGAGAGAGGATAGAATTGTGAAGATAAGGTCAATTCTATTTTTTTTTTAACTAGGAGACCTCTTCAGATGCAAATCATTCACCATGGGCCACATTCTCCTGAAGCTTGTTTAGGCAGTGGTTATAGTGATCATTCTCTATTGCTTAACTTCAAGGTACTCATGGGCAATTGCAGTACTGAATTTTAGTGCTACCCTTCAGGATTCATCACTAAATCTGTTCTGATCCTACTCTATGTAGCACCTGTTTCCTCCTACACAGGCCCAAAAGTCTCATAGCACTGTGTTCTCCTACTGGTAAACTGTCTTATAGAATAGGGAACCTTTCTGGAAGTTACAGGTTACCCAAACAGCATGGCATGGATAAGCACTAGTTGACTTGATTATTTTTACTTCATTTTTTTTTCATTTATAGAAAAAGATCTATGGGTTAAATCGTAAACTTGCCTTTCTCTAAGTAAGGTCATGTCATTATTTAAATTCAAGTAATAAAATAAAAGACAAAACTTTAGGTAAAGGTATATATTAAAACACAAAAGTACATCTTCATTGGAAATGAAAGAAAATATGCTTTTTACTTTACTCCCTATTGACAGTAGTGTTTGCAAATAAACAAAAATTGTCATTCAAACTTTACTTGATGTTTTGAAGAATTATATGAAAATGGGCCTAAAATAATACATTATAAGATGAAAGATAAGTATCTCATAGAATAAATGTCTCCATTAGCTGAAGTATAGTTCCCAACACTTCCACAGTATGTCTTATGAGTTCCAAAGACACCACTAAAGTGAGCGTATTCTTCCTTCTAGTGTTTTAGAGTTATTGTTCAGATATCCAAATAGGAAAAGTAGACATTTTCTATGCATATGAAACAAAAACCATGTTATTTGATAATCACTTATAGCAACTACTTTAATAAACTTTGTTCTTAATGTAATACATTATGCTTTTGTTTCTCATAATTAGTGGGTCTAGTCATACACATATACATATTAAACATATATGAATGAAGATATTGGAAAGTTACTTCACAAAAAGCTTTTACTTTTAGTTTTGAGGAATAATTAAGTCTTTCATGTGATTGAATTCTGACTAGAATAGTAGATTAGAATCTGCCTTTGTATAATCATGATTTAGAAGGAAAGAAGGAAAGAAAGAAGGAAGTAGTAGAAGGAGGGGGAAAAGATGAGGAAGAAGGAGAAAGAGAAGAACGAAGAGAAGGAGGAGGAAGAGGAGGAGGAGGGAGAGGAGGAGGAGGGAGAGGAGGAGGAGGGAGAGGAGGAGGAGCGAGGAGAGGAGGAGGGAGGAGAGGAGGAGGAGGAGGAAGAGGAGGAAGAGAAGGAGAAGTTGCTTTACTCCTACATGATTAAAGGATGAAGGAAACAGAAATAAGCAAAGGTGAGATCAACAAAAATCTCTGTGGAGAAACAGCTGGAGTTGTTACCATTTGGTGCCCAGAAACAATCATGCTGTGCATATTATATAAGTATATGCAGTAATGACCAGTTAAGTGGTATCCAGTTTTGGACATGGGAGCTGTAAGGAAAGACTTTGTGAACAAACCACCATTAGCACAGGCACTAAAATTAATAACTAATAAAAAAGAACTCATGAAACTGAAAATATTCTGCATACCAAAGGACTCTGTTCATTTGACAAAGTGACAGTACACATAATGGGGAAATATATTTAGCAACTCCACATCTGATGCAGTACTAATAACAGAGATACACCTCAAAAAAAGATCAAGTAGAGAAAATGTTGTATGTTTACACAATGGAATATTACTCAGCTGTTTAAATTTTCCATCATGAAATTTATAGGCAAATGGATACAACTATAAAATATTAGACCCAGGAAGATAAATATGGTATATATTTGCCTATATGTGAGTACTAATCATTAAGTAAATGATAACCAAACTATAATCCTTAAACCTAGATAGGTTAGTTACAAAAGAAGGGAAGAGGGGTTACACATGAGGCTCCAAGGAAGAGGGAAATAGAATAAATTTTATTGTAGGACTAGAGGTGGGAGCAATAATGGTAGTACCAGGTGAGGAAGTGGAGAGGAGGGGGATTGAAGGGAGGAAATGCTGGGAGAAACAATTGAAATTGAGGGGCATTTGAGGAGCTATAAGGGAACAGTGAAGTGAAAACTTCCTAAAATATATGAAATTGTTTCAAAATAATGAGAGAAAAGATTCTATTTTCAATGAAAGTGGAAACTAAATGAAACTAAGAAAACACATAGTAAGCTAGAGAAGGGTTGGATGGGTTACAGAAATACAATTATTGGCTTTATGTGAATGGAGAGATGCCAAATTAGCACTGTCTGTGGAGAATATAGCATAAGTATAGCACTGGTACCTGAAACTGAGATCCACTGAGCATGTAACAGAGAGTGTAGCCTGAGAAGACACCACCTCTACCATTTTCTAAACATGCAATAACGCACAAAAAGTTTTCTGTATTTAAATCAGACTTCCATATACCATTCCTTGTTCTCTTTCAAACCTATGGCCCCCTTTCCCACTAATTGCTGCTATATTCATATATATACACACATAGTGTGTACTATGTGTTATTAATTTATGCTTATAATACATTACAAAAAGTAGACAAATGATGGTGATGATGTGTGAAATGAGAAACCATTCTTCACTATAGTTCAGAATAAGTATGGATTATATTTACCCAAACTATAAACAGAAATACCATACAACTCAGCAATTCCACAGTCAGTGGGACGATATATAATGGACTCTAAGTCCTAATATAGACATACTACACATTCTTGTTCATTTTCTGAGTATTTATAATGGTATTGGTTATACAAAGCTACATTTCAATCAATAGATTAATAGAAAAAGAAAATACAGCACACAAATTATATAATATTTTATTAGAACAAAAATGCATTAATAGCATATGCAGGGACATGTACAACATGATTGGATATCAACATGTTCATCAACATGAAACAGGATCTAAAACAATTTAATCTAAATCCCTGTGTGTGTTTATAGTCATGACATTATAAAGAACAACACTAGAAGAAAAGAAGAATCGTTAAGGAGCAGGAGAGAGAGAAAAAATCATGGAATATGGAATATATGTGACATGAAAGAAGAATAGGAACTATTTTGAAAAATAAAGAAGCTGAGTTAGAGGGGTTTCTGCATGAGGTAGGACAATGGATATGTGGACTGAATGAGAACTATACAAGTATCAAAATGTCACAATTAAAATATTACATTTCATTATAGCAAATATTGGAATTCATTTGTCTTGGTATGTGAGCTCTGCTGGGGCAATTAGTCTTTTTTGTTGACACACTTTAATAGTGTCATGTAAAAATTAAAGAGTTTGATGACAGACAGGAGAGCTGCTATGCACAAACAGCATTGCAAGCTCACAATGGAGCTACGAGCCCCACTGCCACTGCATATTTGATAACAACCTGAAGGGCTCTTAGGTGAAAATGGAACATTGTGATATTACAGTTAAATTTTTTTGATGGCACAGTACAAGGATATAAAAGCTGAACTAAACACTGTTCTTTAAAACTGAGACAGTCTGATGTCACAATGGAGCACTGAGTTGTCATAGAGGAACATACTGTTATAAGTAGAATTTGGTAATGAAATCCTAAGAATGTGTTAAAAGGAAAATTTGGTAACACGGTGAGAGAAAGGAAACAGCAAAATTATAGCAATGATTTCAAAATATGAAAGACAGCAAAATTTCTTGCATCACTTTAGTCCAGCCTGGATAAACAATTCTTTTGTATTTAAGAGCAGCACTTTGAGTTCTTTTTAAATTACTTCCTTTATCCCTTGAGCATATAATTGTATCATTTCTCCCTTCTCTTTCAGTCTTCCAAACCCTCCTTGCTCTTTTTGAAATCCAAGTCCTCTTCCCATTTTTTCATTAATTGTTGCTCTGTGTGTGTGTGTGTGTGTGTGTGTATGTGTGTGTAAACAAACTCAGTCTTTATTATATAACACACACATATGTCATATATATATATATATATATATATATATATATATAATCAATGATCATTTAGTATTTATATTGTACAAATATTTGGTGAGCTCTCCATTGAAGAGGTTTATTTCTCCTACACCAGGATTCTTTGTTTTCTGTAGTTCATTGTGTAGGGTGGAAGTCTCATGTGCTTTTTCAACATCCATTTTAACATATCTAGTGTTGCTTTTCTTGTCCAGTTAATGTTTAGGCAGTCAGCTTCTAGGAGATATAATCTTCATTATGTCTTCCTTTTTTCATACACTAATGTCTTCCCCTTCATTACTCAGCCTACTGCAATCTTACTGTCCCTTCTCCTCCAATGATTCCTGAGTCTTGAGTGTAAGAGTTGTATATGCATCAGTAGAGACTAGGCTCCCTAGTGCTGTATTTTGAGCAATTGTGATTTTCTGAAAAATTCTCTATCTGTTGCAAGAGAAAATTTCATAACGATCCAAGAGAACCACATTTATCTGTGGTTAAAAAGACCATACTTAGAATTTGTTTAGGTATAGTACAGGTTTAATAAAGTGTTAGTTGTAGGGTTTTTTTGTGTGAGAAATAACTTCACTCTCTGTATTTAGTTGGCTAGGTTTCCAGTGACATGCATGATTCCTTTATATCTGATGTCAGAAACCATTTTGGATATCCTGACTTAGTCCTCTGGATTTCTAAGTATTACAATAACAGCTTAAATATTAGTAATAAAGCTATTCTTGTTTTATTATTTATTGTGTACAGCATTGAGGACTTTACAAAAAATCCTGGAACTTGAGCACCTACCTGTTTCAATATTTGTTATAATCCTTTTCATAAAGATCTGCTTCAATATTTGGTATAATCCTTGTGGTATAAAGATATGCTTCATGTGTGTGAGTGTGTTTGTGTGTGTGAGTGTGTTTGTGTTTGTGTGTGTGTACAAGCATATACATATAGGCATTAATGAAAAGAAAATAAAAACTCATTCAGTTAGAAAGAAATGAAAAGCAATGCCTGTTTTAATTTTATGGAACATCAAATTTGTGTATTTTATGCTACTTTGAATCATCTACATGACATGCAGAATGAATGCTCTTGGAATATAGTTTAATTCCATTTCAAAACTTTTAAAATGAAAATTTTCAGTAGACCTGAAATGGTTTAATAATGCTCGTCTAATCTGTTTCTGCTTTGCTCTGATACAAATGGTCTGTGATTTAGAGTCCAAAACTGTAACTTAACAAAGATCAATTTATGACAACTGCCCACGCTCAATGCTTTTCTTAGGTATTTGCTTAAATGCTTTTTCCTAATAGTTTTTGAACTTTTTCCTTAAATTTTAAGAACACGGGTTACATACAAATGTTTATAAATAAGTCATTAACCTCAACATTTACTATCAATTTTATTTTCATAAATAAAACAGAGTAAAGCTTTCCATTTCACTATTTCTCAAGTTCTCTATTTTTTATAACTGCTTCTGCCTTCTTGATTTTTAACTTTTTAAAAGCTATAGGATCTCTATGTAGTCTTAGTTGGCGTTTTGCAGTTATATGAAGCTATGTTTAATTATATTATGCCTATGTTGTTATATATATACATATTTAAAACTCATCTTGATAGAAATGCAGGTGACTATATAGTAACACCTTTAGCTTGATGAACTTCTCTTGAAGATAGAATCTTCTCCTATACATTATATCTCAACCACAGGTATTTTTTGCCTCCACTCTCCCCCAAGCCCCACCACATATACTCTCTCCCCTAGATCCACTTCCCTTACATTTTTTTTTTCAGAAAAGAGCAGATATCCAAGAAACAACAACTAAATATGGAAAAACAACATTAAGTGGCCAACTAATACCTGGTTTATCTTTAGTCCTGTTCCATGAAAGGAAGCTCATGCTTTACACTGACTGGAAGACCAGAAACTAGAGACTGGATTAGTTACGATAGAAGAGGCTTAGTTGGTGTAGAAGCAAACTACACTGAGCAAAAATTCAATTAAATGATCCCTAATGATATTTTGCTATACTTATAGATTGGGGCCATCTCCAGTGTTCATCAGAGAGCATATGGGAGTAGGTGCAGAGGCACACAGTCAGATCTTATGTAGATGTTCTAAATTGGAGGTCTCCATTAGGTCCTTCCCCTTGGAACTCAGGGAATCCTCCAGGAGAGGAGAAAATATTGTAATGGAGGACTCCAGGTAAACATGTTCAACTGAATCAATTAAAGAAAGTTCATAAGACTGAAATAACAAAAACAGGGCTTGCATCATTTGTCTCAGGTCCTCTGCATATATGTTATAGCTGTTAACTTGATGCATTACTGGAACTCCTACAGGGGAAACAATGATGTCTATGACTCTTTTGTTTGCTCTTGAGACTCTTTTCCTCCTATTGGTTTGCCTTGTCCAGCTTTATTAAGACAGTGTTGTCTCAATAAAGTGTTGAGTCTCTGAATATGTTATACTAAATTTATTATGAACAAACTAAGTATCAAATTGGTCCACAAATACTTTATAATTTATTTTTTTTAACTTTCAGAGACTCTGTAGGCTGTATTTAACTATTTAACCATACCTCTTAAAGGACATCATTTTTTTCAACATTTGTCCTTTTATTCTGTAAGGGCTCTGTCTTTGGAATGTAGTCACCATGCTTTAAAGCCAGATTATTAGGATGATATGATTTTTACCACATAAATAGTATGAATTTCTCTACCTACAAGGATGAAGTTCAGAATAACATTAATAATGGCCGATGATAATTAAACATAGACAATTAAAACTAAGATTTTAGCATAAATTTTCTCTTACCTTTACTTGAAATTGTGCCCAGATGTTAAGTTTAGCCTCTGCAAGATTTCTAATGTCATTAATCATGATAATTTGGAGGTTATTAAATAAATGTGCTCAATGTAAATTTAAACAAAGATCATAAGAAAATGAAGACATGTGTAAAAAGAGAACAATAATAGTCCATACAGTGGGTTCTGGCTTCTCAAGAGAGTCACCTAAAATCAAACTTTCACATTATATTTTGGTGATAATAAAAGGTAAGAGATATAAAGTTAAAAGATAAATACATTTTTCAAAACAAAGAGTTTATATTATGGTATTATGCTGTTAGAATCAATGTGTCAGCTATGCCAGCATAGCTAACTCAGTTCTTTTGATCGGCAGAGGGCTGAGGGCAAGAGAAAGAAAGACAAGGAGTCATCTGGTAAAGACCAAATGCTATATTTTTAACTACATAGCTCCCTTTTATACTCTCAACAAAACAGGAACACAAACAGGAACAGGAATAAAAACAGGAACAAGGAGACACACTTGGCAGCCTACCACCCAAGCTTTGATTTCTCCTTGAGCAGTCTTCTCGGGGAAATGCATAGAGACAGGGGAGCAGGCATAACAGCGCAGGTGCCGAGGATGGTGACTCACATCAATGTTTCTTTTTAAGTATGTATTAAAAACTCAATAGTTTTGAACACCATATGTAGACAATGAGACAAAACCCTCCACAAGCTTATAGCCTTGGTTATTGCTAAAGAGAATACTTCTCATAAGTATCCACTAAGTAAAGACCCTCCATTGATTTCAGTTGTCATCACAATCTGATGATCATAGCTGTTGTGCTTCGCTATAAATCTGGTCTTATTTTGTGTTTAAGAATCATTATAATTTTTACTAATTATTAACTCTTAAACAACTCTTTTTCTCCAAAGTTGTGTGAAGTTTTAAATTTCATTTGAAATAGTGACTCTAAAGTATACAAATTTACCTTAAATTCATCATTTATGAATTTTGAAACAGTTATTTCTTCCCCTAAGTGCATCTGACACATAGCTACATGATGCTTTTAGCGTATAATGATACAAAGGTTTAGTATTTATAAAGGGAGAAGAGGACCAAAACTATCAATACCATGTAAGTCCTTGCAATGCTCTCAAATATACTTTAGATCTCTACTTCATTTTGAAGTTTAAAAAAATTAATTTATCTTGGACCTTAAAAAATATTTTTCAGAGATCTGTGCACCATTCTTGGAACTATTCTAAGTAAAGAGATATTCATGTGCTTTATTTCTTGATTTTCCTACAAATGTGAGTCTAGGGAAGCAAGGAAATTTTGGGTGACAAATGAAAAGGGTTCTGTTCTACTTATTTTAACAAAAAACAAAAGCAAAATTTCACATCTTACTTTTGTATTACTATGATAAGATACCATGACTGATGCAAATTTTTGAACAATGTGTTGATTTGGGTTTATTGTTCCAAACAATTAGAGTCTATGGTAGTATTGTGGAGTAGGCAGGTAGTAAGTGAGGCAACTCAAGCAGCATCTGGGATCACATGACCACCAACAGAGGGAGGGAGGGATGGAGGGAGGAAAGAATGGAAGAAGGAAGGGAAACTGAGGAGAGAGAGAGAGAGAAATTAAAAGGGTACTAGGTTTGAAGCCTGCAAAGCCTTTCCACAGTGCCATAGTTTCTCCTAAATCTACCCAAAGTATTCCATCATCTGAGAATCAAGTATTCTAATGACTAAAGGGAAATCTGTTACTCAAACCACCTCAAAATTGTAGAATATACCTCCTCAAACTTCATTCCAGACTGCTTTTCTTAGTCTTCACTTAGGGCTGGTTCAATACTTTCAATTGTTTATATGAGTATCATCTTAAGTTAGAATATAAGTTTCTTCAATATACTTGAGAGTGAAAATACAAAAGTTGTATACTTGAAGGCAACTTTGTTTGATTCTAGTTCTTACTCATGTGTAACTGTTTGTCAAATATTAAAAATTCATACATGGGATGATCAGTCAGCACTTTCAAACTTAATCATTTTGATTCCTCTAAAGCCACTTAGAACCCACCATAGTACCAAACTTCACAATTTAAACTAGAATATTTAGTAAGAAGTCTGGAAATGATATTCCTTAAATGTTTCTCAAATGATTCTGATCTGTCATCATTTTGTGGTTCTTAGTTGGGTTTTCTGAAAGCCTTACAGTTCTGAGGTATATTTCCAGGCTTTACTATGTCAGAAAATTATTTTCTTATAGTTCCATTTGACATTATTTTTCCCTATAGACAAATCATAAAAGAGAAATTATAAAAATGAATAGTTCTTCTTGAAATTTAAAAAGATATTTTAGTGATGTGATTTCAAAATAACTATTTCCTCTTTATATTCCACTTTATTCTGTTTAGGAAGCGAGTAAGTCTCCATTTCCTGTCTCTGGTACCATGAGCATATGAAATTGTTCATTGTCAGTTTTCATAATTGTATTAGATTATTTTGTTTATAATCCTATTGTTTTTATTATCTGTTTGTAATTCTCTCATTTCTTCATTTGTGAATATTTAATTAATTATCCTTTCTTCATTACAAAGCAATATCAAGTATCTATTTACTCTAGAATTTTAGTCTGGTGTACATTTTTGGTTTTGGCTTTTAATATCAATGCTTAGTATACCCTAACAAGAAATGATTTTAAATTTTTTTCATTATATACTAATCACTTCAACTTTATATTACTTATTACAGAGGAGGAAACATGGATGTTAACCTCCTCCGAAATATTTATTTTCAAATGCATACTTTTAAAATCTCTAAGCTATTCCAACCTATGAGAGAAAACATA
Organism: Grammomys surdaster; assembly: GCF_004785775.1. Classification (NCBI taxonomy): domain Eukaryota; kingdom Metazoa; phylum Chordata; class Mammalia; order Rodentia; family Muridae; genus Grammomys; species Grammomys surdaster. The sequence continues at coordinate 2,999,900 of NW_021604670.1, forward strand.
TAATGTTGTCTTTCTGAATCTGCATTGCTTCAGTCTGAGGAACAATTTCTAGCTTTATTCATATTCCCACAAGTTTTATAACAATTTGAAGAGCTGAAAATCACTCCATTGTGCAAATGGACCATATTTTTATTTCTATCCATTCCTTGATAGCCATTATGTCTGTTTACATTTTCTAGATACATGAGAAGTACAACAAAGGACATGTATGAACAGATATCTCTATAGTAGAATACAGATAATCCTTCGTGAATATGTCCAAGAGTGATCTGGATTACATTGAAAATTTATTTTTAACTTTTTAAGGCATATACTACTGATTTCCATACTTTGGATGGAGGAAGCATTTTATACTCTCTTTATCAGTGAATAAGTGTCTCGCTTTCTCCACAATCAGCAGAGCTTTAATGCATAAGAACTTAAAGAGGTCATGACAGCACTCACTAAAGATCAAGATCAAGACAGATAAAAATCTCAGGATGGATGATGAAAGACCCACAAGCAACTGATGACTGCCAAAGGAGGAAGGGTTAGTTTCTTCTCTGATACAAAAAATAAGAGGATACTCTCACTTGAATAGATAACCTTATATCCATGTACATTCAGATAAAACTAAGTGGGCTCTGGGCTAAAAATAAAAATAAGAACAGAACACATGAAGACACCCATGCACACAATATAAAAATAATGAAAATGCTTTTAATATCTAAAAATCAAACTAATCATAACAATAACAACAAAAATTCAACAAAATAAACAACACAAAATATCATAGTGATCAAATGTATTAATGACAGGGCACATTTTCTCATATCCTTTCTTTTGTTAACTTTGCATTGATATTTTTGAATGTTGAACTTAAGATTCAGGCCTCTCAATAAAGTTGTGATTGCTGATTTTATATAAATATCACCCTTTATCATTATAGGTTAACTACAAATGAGCATAGTAAGTTGTGAACAGTGTGTGTGTGTGTGTGTGTGTGTGTGTGTGTCCTGGCTGAACAGTCTTTATAGGTTCTTATAAACAAAACATTCACATTATTAAAAATGCAATTCTATATTATATTAATAGTGTATAAATTTGAGGCTATGAAAAAAACTTAAAATTTAGACTTTCCAAGTTTTGTACCAAATCAGAAATGTACATTCTTGTACTAAACTACACAGTTAAATGAGGGTATTTTAGCAAGAAGACTGGAAGAGATATTTTTAAATATCCCTTAAATGATGACATTCTTAACTGAGTTTTTAGAAAATCTATAGTTCCATGATATATTGTCAAGTTTAAGTATGTCACATCTTTCCATATATCAAGCTCTCATCTCAATATAAAACCACATTTTAATATTTCCCTGAAAGATTTTCTAAGCATCTGTGAAATTTCCCTTAGTTTTGCAATTGAGATAATCCAGTGAACTGAATCATGAGAATATGCTCTTGACTATTTCTTCCCAAGACCCTCTACATACTCAAGATTAACTATTTTTTCAAAAGTTCTTCATCATTATAATAAGCAACACAATACAAGCATTTACGTTATTTACCGTAAATTCTATTTACTAGACTATTTATTCGATACTCTGGTCTTAAAATTCTAGCCTGTCCATAAATATGGTAATTTTAACATTTGCCATCTATTTCCTTCCCAGAAGTAACATTCTCAGCAGGCTCACCACTTCTGACATTTTCTTTCATTTTACAAAGATAAGTGGCATCCTGGAAGCCTCTTCCCCACTCCCCATTGCATTAGCATTCATAATATTAATTGCCAAAAATTACCAGCTGCAAGAAGTTTTATCTAACAAAGCTGCTCTGTGGCTTTATCAAGACAATTTACTACCATTTATGTCCCAAGCAAACACTTAAGTATGTAAATAGGAAGAAGCCCACAGTATAATTAATATTTAAAAGGCAAAATGTCAGACATAGCTAAGCAATTTTTCAACATTCTTCACTTATCCACCTCCTTTTCTTCAACCACAAGTTCTTCCTAGAGAAGTAGTAGGGTTTTACTGAGAAAGACACAATTGATCTCAGCTAAGTGTTTTGTTAGTAAATGCAAGAAATTTCCCAAGCATACTGCTGAATTAGAGCTTACAAATGAATACACTTAACTCTGAAATTTCTCTTATTCCTTTGAATACTTTCATTGAAATTAGATATATAACACTCCAAAGCTAAATATATAATCAAATTATAACATGATATACATTGAGGCTATACAAACCAGTAACAATTTTGGCAAGAAGGGCTTTGTCATAATTTGGTATACATTGACTAATCACCTGTCAATAAAAAGCCATGTCTGGCAGTCATGTAAGAAGTACAGTGGATTCAAATTACCTCTGTTAACCAAGAAATTGTCTTTATTTATGTGTGTTAGTGATTGGGAGAATCACATCAACTTCTATCACACTATGAAGATGGTTTATTGGAAATAGTGAATTATGTAAGTTTAAAGACACATAAACATTTTATAACAATCTCCATCTGTGGGTACAAAAACGATAACGGAGTTTGTTGTAACGCAATATTAGTAATTTTAAAAGTTACATCCATAAAGGCACACAAACATGACTACACAATCATGAGCAGAACAAGAACAACAATGATAGATATGCCAAAGTCTATAGAGGAAGGATCACTAGTCCTAGCCATAGACAATGAACTGGAAGCAAGTAAGGAATGCAGAGTCAGAGTCTTCCCCCAGGACACAGTGTACCAATAGGATATCTAATACCTAAAAATCAGACCTCTTAAAGAAATTGAGGTCATGAATTTGAAAGAGAGTATGGATGGGTATTTGGAAAAGTTTGGAGAAAAAAATGGAAAGGTAAAATGATGTAACTGTATTAGAATACCAAATAGAGAAATCAAAACCATATTTGCAAAAACAAACAAAATGTATGGAAGTATACTTGCTTACAAGAGATATTGTGATTTATACAGAAATCTAACTTCCCAATCAAAATATCAAGGTCTTATTTGAAATATATGTGACTTTGAAGTTCTTATTGAGTTGAATAAAAAGAAATGACACATTAAAATAAAAGTAGTAGCATGGGTTCCCATTTCTTCACATTTAGAAAAGATATTGTATGAAGTAATCCTGAAAAGAAAAAATTTACTGTTATCTCCCATGTGTGGAACATGACCTTAAATATTTACAACTGTGTTTATTTAACTTGTAGTACTTGAGAGAACTAGAAAGCAACCATTAGGGGATGCCTCAAAGGAAAGATGTCAGGAGATGATAAGTAGTTTAGAAGTATAGAGAAGGAATGAACGCCTGAGGTAGAAAGGTTTAAGCAAGGTAAGGGTAGAGGATTGGTGTGATGAGCATGTATCAAAAATATAGGGTATGTGCGAAGAGTCTATAGAACCATATTTGTTTATGAGCAAACTACACAATATAAGTTAAAAATTTTATAAGGCATCTATCCCACCTGGATGGTAAATGTTTCCCCATTAAGTCATGGAATAACAAAAAATTAAGTCAAGTATACAATAACTCCTTATAGTTTGGTAAGATGTTAGATGAAGGGAACCTGTGTTTGTTTGAGTATACTGTCCCAGTTGGTGAAACTCTCTAAGGAAAATCAGAAGTTTGCCTTGTTTGTAGAGGTATGTGACTAGGGACAAGTCTTGAAATTGCAACAGCCTATTCCATTTCTAGACAGAGTTCTCTTTCTGTCTCTCTGTCTCTCTGTCTCTCTGTCTCTCTGTGTCTCTGGCTTTCTGTCTCTCTGTCTCTCTGTCTCTGTCTCTGTCTCTTACAAGGCTATTCTACTTGACTTGAAAGACAGTCATGCTGAGAGCAATGTGGACTGTGGAGGCTAAGCTCAAGAGGTTTCAGAGGGGAACCAAGTCAACAACTAGGCTAGAGGTTGCTCATATGATATTTTAGCAAATAATGTGTCCGCCTTCTCCCCATGTCCTAAAAATTGTCTAAAGTAAAATGAAAATGTAATGGACTAATTTATTTTGCAAAGGAAAATTTAAAACTACATAGCATTGAGTATGGGATGTGGTTATAATTCATGATGCATGATAACCGTAGGGGCATGATCTGCTCTTAGGAACCAACTTAATGAACGTGCTGTTGCTACTGCTAATGGTATTGAAGGGGGTGATCCATCCTAAAATGGCTGCTCAACTTGAAAGTGTCATTCACATGAGTTTTCCTAGAGAGTATACATGTTGAAAGAGTGAAAGAGTTTTGGTTCAGAGAACTTCTGACTCCCAGGCTGCTCACTATATGAAGACTCTGAGAGTACAAGAGTTTGTGACAGGTCATTCTGTGGAATTGTGAAATGAAGATTTAGTAGAGTGAAGTTCCCAAGATACTGGAGATACCAGAGCCATGATATATTTTCCAAAGGGATCTCAATACAGGGAATTGAACTAGCTAGACACACACACACACACACACACACACATACACACATACACACAAAGAGAGAGAAAGA
>NW_021604670.1:3004470-3026432 GCF_004785775.1 Grammomys surdaster
GAGAGAGAGAGAGAGAGAGAGAGAGAGAATGCTAACACAAGTATTGAGGAATGGAGTAATCTATATACTTTGAAATTTAAGTCTGACACATTGAACATGGGCTACAAGATTTGGTACTTGACTTGATGGGTCTTTTTCTTACATTGGTCTAGTATGTCCTCATTATATTTTCATTTCTTTGCTTATATATGTCATTATATATTGTAATCAAGTAATGATCATGTACGTGATAATATGTTGAAACCTTAGCCCTCTAGAATTGTAAGCAAAAAAACCCTTAAGTCTTTGCTTTAGGATTTTACAGGGTTAAAAGTTTAAACACAACCTTGCATCTCAGAAAAGTCTTAACTTTAAACTTTTTGCATTTTTGAGACTGTAAAAGGCCATGGGAAGCTAGACTAAGTGTATTTTACCATGTGCTATGGCCACAAGTCTATGCAATCTTAGAGTGGAACATAGTGATTTTCATGAGAAATATCCTTGGATACTTGAATGTTTGGTCCCGAGTTAGTACCATTAACTTTAGAGGTTTTCAAACTTTTGGGAGTAGAGCTTTGCAGAAGGAATTACTTCATTGGTGATGGGCTTTCTGTATCTATAATATCACCTTATTTCTGCCTCATGGTTATGATTGAGAATGTGAGTCCTCATATCCTTGATCTGATTCCCATATCTGCCACTAGAAGCTGTTTCTTCATTCCATGAAGGTCCTTAACCCTCTAGAACTAAAAGAAAACAAACAAACAACAACAAAAAAACCCTTCATTCTTACATAAGACAATTATTTCATGCTATTTTATTAAATTAAGAAAAAATTAACTAATATACTAATGTATAGTGTAGCATTGTTAATAGTAATTCATATTTGGGTTCTTTTTACCTTTTTCTGCTGGTCCCTGGCTCTCAAATAGGCAGACTAACTCTGTGATACAACAGATAAATAATTTGGTAGCAAAACCTACTCAGATACATTATCATAAGTTAGCTATGGAGGACCACGAGACTCAAGATGAGGTTGTTAACTTTATACAGGGTGTTTCCAAAACCCATCTCCACCCAACCTAAAAGGGGGGACTTCTGTCCCTAGACCAAGCAGAGAGGGGCCACCCAGAACTCCCTCTGACAGGCGATCTGAATTCTTGCTTAGGCTGCGAGGCTAAGTGCTAAGGCACTGCAAGGGAATAGCAATAAAAGATAAAAATATCTATCTGGGTTCCCTGAGGGACAAGCCTGACTGCATAGGGGTTGATGTCAAAAGTATCCCCTCTCCAGGAAAAAGACATCGGGATGGGTATGGCCCTCATGCCTCACTGGACAACGACAGGGGTACTGGAGCCATTACAAGGTCCCCTTCTAATACTAGAGGTTAGGCCTCTATCCCTGCCTATGCAAGTTTAGAATTGCCACAGCCCTTCTATACTTAGAGAAGGGAGGAGATGTCAGGGGCAGCCCTGCTTACACACTGTAGGCCTAAAATCAGCCATAGGCCTAAAATCAGCAGTGGGCCTGTCATACATGTATACTAACACCAAGTCTTGGGTCTCAGTGGAAGAACATTGAAACAGATGGCTATAAGCTAATGTCAACGGGCAGCTTTTGTGGAAATTTATAAGCCTGAGTGGTCATGGACCTTGTAAATAGGTAGCCTTGGCAGACAATACCAGCTTAGATGGGGACAAGCCAGTCATAGGCAGAGTCATGGTGACTTGTCCCCTGAACCTTCACCCAGCCAATACCCGGTTCTGAAGATATCTGTATTCCCCCTGAGCACCCACACTCCAGTGTCATTCCCTTCCCCACGTCCTGCCTTTCTGTGTTTATACCCCTGTGTGAATTAATTATGATTTGAGAAAAATTTTAAAAAAAAGAAAAAAAAATAATCCAATGCCCATAAGTAGGTCAATAGGTAAATGATAATATAAATGTACAAATAAGTATTGATCAACAATCAATACACTTGTCAGATATACAAAATATAGAAAAATTAGCAATATATTTTTCTTAGACAATAGCAGTCAGAACCCAATGTCTATATTCCATATAATTTTATAATGTTTTAGAAAATAGAAAGTTTCAAAGCTGAAGATTGGACCAATATTTCTGGAGATTAAGAGACAAAGTATTACTATTTGCAGATGATATGAGTGTATATATAAAACAACTCAAATATTCTACCAGAGAAGTCCTTCATATGATAATTTCATCCAATTGGTAGGATACCAGATTAATTTAAGTAAATTGGTATACTTCCTATATACAAGTGACAAATGTGCTGAGAAAGAAGGATAATGACAAGTTCATCATAGCCACAAATTATATAAAATATCCTGGGTCAACTCTAATGAAGCAAGTGAAAGACCTATATAATAAAAACTTCAGGTCTTTGCAAAAGAAAATTTAAGAAGACATCAGAAAAAAAGAAAGATTTCCCATGTATGTCAAGTGTACGATTAGCATAGTAAAAATGGCCATCAAACCAAAAACAATCTTCAGATTCAATGTGTTACCTATTAAAATTCCAACACAGTTCTTTACAGATTTCAAAGAACAATACTCAACCTCACGGAAAAACAGAAAACCCAGGATAGATAAAACAATCCTATACAATTAAAGAACTTCTAGTTGAATCACAGTCCCAGATCACTCACACACATACACACACACACACACACACACACACACACACACACACGTGCATACATACACATGCACACACACACAAAAGACATGTTAATCAGTGGAATAAAGTCAAAGACACAGACATCAATTCATTCTTACAGATACCTGATTTTTGATAATGAAGCCGGATATAACACAAAGGAAAAAGAAAGTGTCCTCAACAGATGGTAACCTGGTATCAGTTTGTAGAAGATTGCAAGTTGATCTATTTCTATCACCTTGTACAAAACTCAAGTCCAAGTGGATCAAAGACCACAAAATAAAACAGATACATTAAACCTGATAGAAAATAACATGGAGTATATCTTTGAATGCATTGGCACAGGAGACACCTTCTTGTATAGAACACCAGTAGCCCAGGCACTAAGATCAGCAATCAATACACGATACTTCGTGAAACTGAAATGCTTGTGTAAGGCAAAGGACACTGATAGTAAGACAAAATGGCAGAATAAAAAATGGGAAAACATTTTCACCAACCTCACATTTAACAGAGGGATAATTTGCAAAACATATAAAGAACTCAAGAAATTAGGTATCAATAAACCAAATAATTCAACTGAAAATAGGGTACATGTTTAAAAAGAGATATTTCAACACAGGAATCTCAAATGGCCCATAAACAGTTAAAGAAAAGTTCAATATCTTTAACTACCATAGAACTGCAAATCAAAACAACTTTGAGAAGCTATGTTACACCTGGCAAAATGGATTAATCTGGCAGCTCCTCAGAAAATTGGAAACAGTTCTACCTGAAGACCCAGATATACCACTCCTGGGCATATACCCAAAAGATGTTCCACCATATCACAAGGATATATGCTCCACTATGTTCAAAGCAGACGTATTTATAAAAGCCAGAAGCTGGAAACAACCCAGATGTCACTCACCAGAAGAATAGATATAGAAAATGTGGTATATTTAGGCAATGGAATATTACTCACCTATTACAAATAGATGGAACTGGAAATTATCATCCTAAGTGAGGTAATCTAGATCCAAAATGACATATATGGTAAGTACTTACTGATTAGTACTGATATTATCCTAAAAGTTCAGAATACACACAACACAACTCACAAACCATATGAAGCTTAACAAGAAGGAAGGCCCAAGTATAGATGCTTCAATCCCACTTAGAAAGAGTAACAAAATAATCAGAGGAAGCAGAGGGAGGGACCTGGTTGAGCGATGGAGAGAAATGGGCAGAAACAAGTATGGGAAGAGAAAGAAAAGAAATCCAGAGGGCCTAGAGAATGAATAGACATATGTAGCAGTGGGGCACAGGACACAGGGAACCACTAGAAAGTCTCAGACTCCAAGGATACGCGATCGCTCCCAGGACCCAATGTGGATGACATTATTTGAAATGTCCAACAGTGGAGAGATAGAACCTGAACAGACTATCTCCAGTAGATAAGAATGGACACCAGTTGATGGATGAGGCAGCCCACCCATCTCAAAAATTTTAACCCAGAATTGTTTCTTTCTAAAGAAAATGCGGGACAAAAACAGAGCAGAGACTAAAGGAAAGGCCATCCGGAGACGATCTCACCTTGGGATCCATCCCATCTGGAGACACCAAACTCTGACACTATTGCAAATACCAATTTGTGCTTACAGACAGGAGTCAGGTATGGCTGTCCTCTGAGAGTCTCTGCCAGCACCTGACTAAGATAGATGCAGAAACTTACAGCCAACCATTGGACGGAGCCTGGACACTCCAATGGAAGGGTTAGGGGAAGTGATGAAGGAGCTGAAGGGTATTGTAACCCCATAGGAAGAACAATAGTATCAACTAACAGAAACCCTCAGAGCTCCCAGGGACTAAACCACCAACGAAAGTGTATGTATGGGCCAGTCCATGGCTCCTGTTACATAGCAGAGGACTGTTTCATCTGGCATCAGTTAGAGGGTAAGCATTTGATCCTGTGGAGGCTTGATGCCACAGAGAAAGGGGATGGTAGAGGGGTGAGGGTGGAGTGGGTGAGTGGTTTTAGAGGAAAACACTTTTAGAGGAAAAGTGTAGCGGGATATGGTGGGGGGATCATGGAAGAGAGACTGGGAAGGGGGAAAATGTTTGAAATGTGAGCAAATAAAATAAATAATAATAAATAATAAAATATAAACACATGTGAAAGATTTGAAAGCTCTAGTTGTCAGGGATATGGAGCACAGAGAATACTCTCCCATTTTTGATGATAATGAAAACTTATATGGCCACTTTGGAAATCAGTTTGCCAGTTTCTTAAAACCCTGAGCATACATTTACCTCAAGAACCATTTATACCACTCCTGGCCATATATCCAAAGGATGATCAATCTTATCCCAAGGTTACTTGCTTAACTATGTTCACAGCAGCTTCATTCATAATAGCTAGAAACTGGAAACAACTTAGATATCCCTCATCTAAAAACAGATAAAGATAATGTGGTATACTTCCAAAATGGAGTACTATTCATCTGTCAAAAGCAATGACATCTTGAAAATTGTGAGATGGAACTAGAAAAAGATTATCCCAAGTGAAGTAATCCAGACCCAGAAAGACAAATAGTTATGTACTCATTTATAGGTGGATATATACTTGTAAAGAAAAGGATAGTTAAGCATAGACCTAGAGAGGCTAAGTAACAGGGAGGGCTTTTGGAAGGACACCAAGATCTCCCTGGGAATGGGAAATCTAATAGATTTCATCAGTAGACAAGGGGTAGATGGAGCTGAAAATATGAGAAATCAGATGGGGGAGGAGGCAGGGAGAAAATACTACAAGAAATGACTGGAATTAGAGGACATTTCAGAGCGAGGTTAAACTCTAGTTAAAGAGAAACTACATGGCACATGTAAGAGTAATCCTGGTAACAACTTCTAGTAATGTACAAGGATTCTGACTCAGCCAGCTTCTGATAGGCGAGGTCTCATTAGAGGGATTGAGATCATAACCCAGCCACCATACTTTATCTTATAGTTTGTCTTGCTTGCAGAGCATTCTGGGACCAGAGCCTAGCAGAATAACCATCCAAGATCTCAGAAAGAATTCATCTAGCAATTAATAGAATCCAAGGTCAAACATTAGGCAGAACTCCAGGAGTCCTACAAAGGGGGCTGGAGGAGGTAGGATCAAAGGAACAAGAAGAGTCAGAGAAACCACAAGAATGTGCCCCACAGAATCAATTGACTGGGACTCATGGGTGCCCTGGAAGTTCAAGGAGCCTATAGAAATCTGACCTCTGTCCTCCAAATATGTAATATTGGAGGCATGGCCTTTTAGGAGGAAATGTGTCACTCTGGGGGTTGGGCTTTGAGACCTCCCTCTTAGCTTAGAATATAGTCTTTGCCTGTCTGCCTTTGGATCAAGATGTAGAAATTTTGGCTTCTCTTGTCCCACATCTGCTTGAATGCTCTTGCCATGTTAATAAAAGTGTGAAACTCTGTACTTGTAAGGCAGCCCCAATTAAATGTTGTCTTTTATAAGAGTTGCCTTGGCCATGGGATCTCTTCACATCAATGATACCCTATCTAAGACAGGAAATCTGGTGGGAATGATGACAGAACTGCTCTGAAGACTGATTTTAGTAGTGGATATATTATATGAACTACAATTCTTATCATCTTTAAAACTGTTCATCATCACAAAATAAATTATGGATACTTAATTTTTTCATCATTTTTAAGATTGTATTTAAAGATTTAGTTATGTTTCTCTCTTTCTTTCCCTCAATCCAAACACTCCCTTATACTCCTTATTACTCTTCTACAAATTTATATTCATTTTTAAATAAATAAAGCAATTAAATATGTACATATGAATTTTGTGTTTATATATGCAAATAACATCAGAGTATTTCAATAATATTATATCTCTTACAATAGTACATGGTCATTTGAGTAGAAATTCATGGATAAAAATGTGAGGCTATGGCAACAATACTGGCAATATTAAAATAAGTAAAAATTTAAAAATGCAGTATCATATGAGTGTGCAAACATTTGACTGGGGAGCATACATTAAGTGTAAAAAATAGATTTTGCTACATATGCTCCACTTCCTTGACTATGGATAAAGCAATGACTACCCAGAACAGAGAAACTTGTATTAAAGAACAAATTCTATGATTTATTCTTGACATAAGGGGGTAGAAATGATTATGAATTTGCTATTTTTCTCTAAGAATATGAAAGGCGTATGTGGAATGAATCATTCAATTGCTAAATCCAAGGTTAATAATATTAAGACATTCCAGATAGTAGCAAACCATTTTAACACAAATTTAGACATAACTTTTTCTAACTTGACCTTAACTCAACCTCAATGAGTATTTTGGGGAAAACAGATTTAAATAGTAGAGACATATTTTTGTATATAAGGCAAACTGAAATGCTGCTCTACTGTCATAAATATTCATGCGTGAGAGAACGATATTGCTCTAACAAACGATATTACATAGGCCAAGAATATGCTAATGAAAATGAAGAAAATGTAGACAAGTTGGTTTAAAAAGACAATATTCACTAAAATATTGTGATTCCCAAATATTTTCAAATATAAATGTATCTAATTGAAAATAACCATACTTCACAATGATAGTGGTCAAGTATAACTTCATGATTGTGAATTGTAGGCACAAAGACAAAATGAATGAATATATGAGAACATTTGGAGAAAAGAAATGGTAAGTAAGCAAATTGGGAAAATAATTTTAGAAACAACAAACCAGAGTAAAGGTTTTAACTTCCTGAACGATATTTGCTCATCATGACAGCTCCTACCATTTTTTTTTCTAATTACTGTTCCCAGTATCTCCTTCCTATACTTCTTTTTTTAATTATTATTTTTATTGGATATTTTATTTACATTTCAGATGTTATCCCCTTACCCCATTAATGCCACCCGCCCAGGAACCTCCTATCCCATCGCCCCTCCTCCTGCTTCTCTGAGGATGTGCCCCTACGTACCCCACCCACTCCCACCTCCTCACCATCGAATTCCCCCCACCACACGTCATCCAGCCTTCATGGGACCAAGGATCTCCTCTCCCACCTATGCCTGATAGGGCTCTCCTCCCTTACATATACAGCTGGAGTCATGGATCCCTCCCTAAGTGCTCCCAGGCTGGTGGTTTAGACCCTGGGAGCAGTGGTTGGTTGATATTGTTGCTCTACTCATGGGGCCACAAACCCTTTCAGCTCCTACAGTCTTCACTTTAACTCCTCCATTATGAGGTTCATTTAACATCGAAGCACAGGTCTCTTCCACATGAGTAATTCTTTCTATATACCATGGAGGATTATTTTGAATATATTAAAGTATCATGATCATCATGTACAAATAAATATACATCAGTGAATAGGCCTGGGTCTAAATGGCATTTACTCATTTTTGCATTCACACAGCCTTCTGCATATACTCTTACAACAAAAGCCCTTAATGAAATATTAATGAATCAGTGAATAAATAAATGGTATTCAAAATGTTTCTGTTCTATTTATGACAAAAGGGTTTCAAGGAATATGTTTCTGTAGTATTTAGTAATTCTCTGGGGATCAGGGCAGTATTGGAGTGCATGAGAAACATGTTTGACAGCAGGCCAAACACATGAAAACCAGCACATTGCTGTTAGTGTAACCATATCCTGAATTGAAATGCTTTGTTCTTCAAAAAGATACATACATAATATGTGAAAATGTGGTTTTTCTACTTAGAAAACAAAAAGTCTACATCATGTGTGATTTCCAGATTTCTTCTTAGCATCCAGCAGCTCTACATGATCCCTTTGAATTAATGTTCCACCTGAAAAGAAAGGAAGAGAATTACCTTAAGCAGTTAACATAAGCCATCCTTCCTAGGCTACTTCATTTTTTAAAATTTTAACTATACATTGCACTTAGATCAAATGTCATTCAGGATTATTTTACTCAATAGCTTGACCCAAAACTCCTAGTGCAGATTTGTTTCATTTATTTCTTCTTTCTGTCTGCACAATAAATGTGGTGTCAATGGATATCATCCTCATATCATTAGATTCACTGTCATACAGTTTAATTTCCTATTTATCTTAAGTTAGATTCAAATAAACTAGTGTCTGATAAATCTGTCAGCACTAGTTCTTTCCCTTATTCCTGGTCATGATAACCTCAAAGAGACCTTGCCTTAGCTCACAAAACTGCCAGAAGTGTGTGTGTGTTTTCTTTAAACTAAACACGCACACATGCACACACACACACACATAGCCATGCACGCAAACAGGCACTCACACACATTTATGCTAATTACATTTTTCCCCATTTGTTTGCCTACACTTTTTCTTTATTTAACAGGTAAAATGCTAGTAAGATACAAAAATTGAAAAATATAGGCTGGTCTAAAACCACCTGGCCCTGTTTTTTTTTTTTTTTTTTCCCTTTGGGAAACGTTTAATGACTGCTTTTATCCTTAGGGAATATGGGAGTGTTTAGATAGTTTATCTGGTCATGATTATATTTTGGTACTGGTGTCTATCTAGAAAACCATCCATTTCATCTACATTTCCCAGTGTTTTTGAGTATAGACTTTTGTAATAGGATCTGATGATTTTTTTTTTAAATTTCCTCAGTTTCTGTTGTGTCTCCATTTTTATTTCTGATTTTTGTTAGTTTGGATAGTGACTTTGTGCCCTTTAGTTAGTTTGGTTAAAGGTTTATCTATCTTGTTGATTTTTCTCAAAGAACTAGTTCCTTGTTTTGTTGATTCTTTGTGTAGATCTCCTTGTTTCTACTTGGTTGACTTCAGCCCTGAGTTTGGTTATTTCCTGCTGTTTACTACTCTTGGGTGTATTTGCTTCATTTTGTTCTAGAGCTTTCAGATGTGCTTTTAAGATACTAGTGCATGCTCTCTCCAATTTCTTTATGGAGGCACTCATAGCTATGTTTTCCTCTTAGTACTTCTTTCATTGTGTCCCATAAGTTTAGGTATGTTCATCTAAAGGTGGAGCCCATGATATTTCCATGATCCCTGTTTGCATGTCAACTGGTGCTGTCATTGTCCAGGTCTTATGCAGGCAGTCACATTGTTATGATTGTGTGGGTGACAGTTCCATAGTTAGAAAGAATGATCTCATGACACATTTCCTGTTGCCTTGAGTTTCAATTATTCTACCCTTTCCAGGGTGTCCCATCAACCTAGGGGTAGCCATCATGGCATTGAAGTATCAGTTGGGAATAAATACCCAACAGTTAGTTTCTGCCACATTTGACCAGTTATTATTTCTGTCATGGTTCTTTGTTGCAAAATGAAGCTTCTTGATGAGAACTAAGCTTATTTTTAAGGCATAAAATAACTATTTTTAATGAAGTTAGGAAATATACTACTTTAGAAAAGCGGTAATCCTAGATTTTCTTATAAATTTCATGATCTCATAAGCCACAATGATCTAGATGTGGTTTTTGTACCAGAAATACAAAGAAAAAATACAAATAGCAATAACTAATTATCTATGGCCAGGAGTTTTTAATGTAGTAATGAACATTTATCAGTAACAACACAGTAAGTGGAAGACTTGTGTAAACCCATTATATTATTAGCATGTTTTCCAACTGTATTTAAAGTGCTTGAATGAACTTTTAATTACTCTGACATATTCATTTATTATACAAAATATTGTTTTACAACTTAGATGTACCTTAACAGAAGAATACATAAAGAAATTGTGGTACATTAACACAATGGATTATTAATCAATGCTTCAAAATAATGACATAATAATAATTTCAGGCCAATTGAACTAGAAAAATATCATGAGGTAACTCATACCCTGAAAAATAAATATAGTAAACATTAATTTATATGTGAATATTAAATTTTAAATAAGTAATAACTAAGCTACAATCTGAAGACATGGCGAAAATAGGTAGAGAGGAAGAGACTACATGGGATATATTGACCTCTATGTAATGGAGAAAAAAATTGGTGTGGATCCCAGTGAGGCAGACATGAGAGGATCAGAGTAGGAGAATAAGTGGGTCTCTAATTCATGTGTTTTCTCTTGGATGTTTTTCCTTTTGTTCAGTTACCTTGCCCATCTTTTATATGATAAGTTTTGTTTTAATTCATTATATTTTATATTGCTTTGTTGTTACCTTTTCAAAACCTTTTGTTGTTTTTTTCTACTCAGGGACATGAACGGCGTGGATTCAGATGGGAGTGGAGATGGGGAGAAAATGAGATGCATAGGGGGAGGAGAAATTATACTCAGGATATGCTTCATAAAAAAGGAACCTATTTTTTTAAAAAGGGAAAATTTGAAGTAAAACCTCAGTAAACATACTACGGCTTTATAATTGCCTTTTTGATTAACAGGTATTCAGAAATTTTAAATGTACTGAGGGCCATGCGCATCAAATCATTACATAAATATGTGAGAATAATACTACTATAAATGTCTGATCTACAGATGACCTAAAGCTTTGTCTATAACATCAAAACAACCTGCACATAGATGAGTGTAGCATAGCAGATAAATTCACTTTGTGAAAACTTAAAAGAAGTAAGATATCCTCTAATAACTGAATGAGTCAACAATCTGTGTTATATATATAACATATTATTCAATGATAAAAATAAATTAAATGTTATACAAAAAAGCATATTGAAGATATGTGTGTGTGTGTGTGTGTGTGTGTGTGTGTGTGTGTGTGTGTGTGAGAAGGAGAGAGAGAGAGGGAGGGAGAGAGAGAGAGAGAGAGAGAGAGAGAGAGAGAATGAGCTCAACCACATGACAATCTGAAAAAGGTAAAATTGTAGAAATTTATGAGAAAATAAATAATTATCAAGCATTTGAAAACAGAGGAGGCAAGGATAAATGGAAAAATATAGGAAAATTTTTAAATAGAGGGTTTCCTTTCTATGACAAAATAATAATAGATATTTGTAAGCATGCACATATTAATTCCAATTCAACAGAGGTACCCACCCTTTGGTAATATCAAAGATAGCACAATCCTCTTAATATCACATGAATAACTTAGAGATCAGGTCACTAGATAGAGTTTTAATGTTTTATAAACATTTAATAAATTTTCTACCTAGTTATTCTACACAGTTGAACTTCAGAAAAAAAAATGTATGGCTTAAAGAATGAAACATAGACACACTCTAATGTGTTTGTGTTGTGACAAGCCTAAATGGAGAGGAGTATACTGTAATGCTTATCAATATGTGTCATGTTTAATTTGTAACTGTAAAAATTCCAGGAATTTAATTTCAACTGAGTCATTGACATACTTTAAGTGAAAACATAATATAGCCAACAGATGACCCACCTAATCTTAAGAAGCAGTATATATATAATATGAGGTTGACAGCAAAAAGAACTGGACAGGAAAGTAGCTAGTGACTGTAAAACAATTAAACCTTAGACTAGGTAAGATATAAAATGAATTTTAGAGAAATTTTATGAAACACAAATTACCTTACCCTTTCAATGAAAAAGTAGACCTACATATTTCTTAACGACCAAGTTGAAAAATGCATGAATTGCTTCTAACCAAAGAGCCTAGTTTCCTGAAGAAGGAAAGGATTTGCACATTTGTTTTCTATCAGTAAGCACAAGGACCTGACAATTTCTCCTTAAAGCTGAAACAGCCTAGACTTGAGGCCTTTGAGGACCTCTGATGAACATGATGATGATGGTGATGATGATGATGATGATGATAATGATGATGATGATAATACTGATAATGGCAGCTAGCAAGAAGAGCAAAACACTCCTATTAAAGTATAACACGTTTTCGGTGCATATGCCACAAATTTCGTAACAATCAGTATGTATTTAGTTTTTTTTAACTAACTATCATTTGAAGGTTAATTTGATCATGAAATTTACTGAAACTTAACTTATGATAAAATAAGAATGCTCAAGTCCTTGAAACGAGACTTAATAGTTTATGGCTCCCAAATTGAACCTTTTAGTCATACCCTGTTAATAGCAGTGAAGGCACTGCCAATTTTAAATTAGCACGAATGGTCAGGTTTATATCATTCTATCAATAATGATGACTCTTTTTAAACTGTCTTGAGCTCAATATCTTTATTAGACGTAATGACCTTCACAATTTAGAAAGCGTTGGTAGAAATTTTCAGATTCAGATTGTTTTTCCTGGAACTAAAATTTTCTAGTGACAATAATAATCACAACAGCAAGTGTTTTTTAATATATGAGAAAGGATCTTAGGAATTTCATAGTAAAACAATAGCCCACATCTTGCCTGAAATGGGTTGAGCAAACTTTATCAAATGAAATTTAATTTATGATATTATGAAGATATGCTCCCTCACACAGTAAAGAAGCTAGGAGAGATGTAGGCAAGCCAGTGAGCTTGCTCAGAAGACAAAAGTTGGTGAACCCCATTAAGTGCTACAGAAAAGGTTTACTTCGTTAATTTTGATAACAACTTGCAAATTGGTGTAGCCATGACATCATATTTTCTTGTAAATCTCTATCTGCAATGAAACTAATACTGGCATAAATAGAATTTTTAAAATTATGACATTCATTAGACTGTAACCAAAATCAAATAATCATTACACACAGAGAGAGATAGAGCAGGAGGAGAAAGAGAGGGAGAGGGAGAGGGAGAGGGAGAGAGAGCCGAAGAGTTAGGGAGAGGGAGAAGGAGAGGCAGAGGGAGAGGCAGAGGGAGAGGGAAGACAGACGTGGAGATTCAGAGACAGAGAGGGACAAAGCAAGACAAAGTCAGAAGCACACAGAGAAAAGCAGAAATTGAAATAGTAACAGAGACACAGACACATTAAGAGAGATGGGTGAGTCAGAGATATAGTGCAAAGAAGCAGGCAGAGAGACAAAGAGACAAGGTACATAGGCAGAGAATGTCAAAAGAAGTACCTAGTATAGCAGAATCTACAGTGACAGCTGCTGAAAGTGAACTCACTGTCAGTGTCACTGAACAGTCACTACTTGGAAGAGATGGAATAACCTCTACTGGAGGTCATTTTGATGGAGCATTTTGGAAATCAGAACTCTCGCCAGACTACTGAAGTGAAACTTGAAGATAGAAATGAATCTGTTCTGGTAGTTTGGTTTCAGTATTTGAAGTAAGTTGATAACCCATTGGCTTGACAGGAAGTCTACATGTTCATAAAGTATTAATTCATGATTTCTTTTCAGTTCAACTGCTTTCAGAGGCAATGGAGATATTACATTGAACTAAAAAATGCAGTTAAAGTTAGTCTAATGACTCGATTTGTACAGCTTTTGATAATAGATTTTCAGGTCAAGTGAAGACAGTAAAAGAAGCAGTACACAGGCAAATTGTCTCAATTTAACTTTAATATGACAGTGAACCGATGGAATATATGAATTGTCATTAACATGCAGAATATATGGGGAGCAAAATAAATGGAAGTATTACATTTGTATATTTGTATACATAATACCAGCAGAAAGAATGTATGTTCTTTCTTAAAAACCCTGAATTTTACATTATAATTACACTTATGGAAGAAAGGCAAAATTTAACTCTTGTCTATCCATGTGATTCGAGATTCAAGATATTTAAATCTTGACACTAGTAATAGCAAATTACTATTTTAAAGACATAGCTTGATATTTATATAAATATCTTACATGAATTTTTTTATATTTTAGATTGACTAAGTTTGATATATGGTCAAATTTACCAGTTTTTTTGTGAGAGAAATTGCTTGCCAAAGAAAACTTATGAGTTAAATATTAAATTTCCATGTTTCTGTTAATTCATTGACTTGGGTGAGTTGTTGTTACCTTAGTTATTAACTGAAATTCATTGTAGATTCTCTTTGACTTCAGATGGGGACAAACTTTCCACAGTCCAAAATATTCTACTTAGAAAACTCATTAAGTGTATTGTATACTTTCATCATCATGACATATTAATTTGTGTTCATAGAAATGAAAAAAATATGTTACCTTGAATTTTGCAAAGTTAAATGTTTGTGGGATGAATGCTTATAATAAAAATGCTTTGTCATGATTTTGTTAGCAGTGTAAAGCCAAATTTTGAATCTCTGCTTTCAAGAAGATGGACAACTGTGACTTTCAAATCTACTCTGTTATCAATCTATGTTTGATAGGATACAATATATTTTGTTTAATTTCTATGTATATTTTAAAATTTATGATATGTTATTAGGGTATGATCATATCTTACATTGAGAAATACCTAGAAATAACTTTAATAAGTGTTCAATTTTAGGTTAATATTAAGTACTTTTCAATACTAACATTAAATTCAGATAATAATCATGTTTCCTTCCCTTGTTGAAATTAACAACATCTATTCTTTTGTGATAGAGTATAAGGTAGGAAGCAACAACATAAAAGCAGTTTAGATCTCTGAAGAATATACTAAAAGTTATATGATTGTGGTTAGAGAAATGACTCAGTGGTTAAGATTACAAACTGCACTTTCAGAAGATAAGGGTTCCGTTCCAAATACCATATAGTGAAATTAAAAAACATCTTTATGTTCAGTTCTAAACATATCCAACACTATTTCTTGACCTCTTTGAGCACTTCATATATGTGCTGCACAGACATATATATAGACAAAACACACAAATGCATAAAATGAAAATAAATGAATAAATCTAAAAAAAAGGGAATTAGTTAAAAATAGTTTAACTAATCAAATCAAATGGATCAAATGGAGAAGGGAAAGGAAAAGGGTGTTAAACAGAGGGAATATGGACAAAAACAATATATATTAATGGCTTCTTTAGAGGTTATATGGAAACCTACTACTGCAAAACAATATATATAATTTGTATGAAAGAAATCTAAATGAAGTCACCAAATTGTAGGGAGACAATTCCACAATTAATCATATTTTGCTACCAATTAACCCATTCCTGTCAGTCTCATTTAATTTTTTTGTTGGCCAAAGGGGTAATGTGGAAACTCTCAAACAACTCAGGCTATCAGTTGCTTTCTACAACAGATAGTAAGGCCCTATTGCTGACGACAACACTTTTATATCTAAATGAACACAGAGAATTTGAGCTTGCGCCCAACTAGAAGTATCATTCCTATTGAATAATGCTCATTGTACTGGGCGGCACTTTGCAGGCTACCAGAGAACTACTGTAACCATCGTTCAAACTAGAAGCCCTGTGATCTACCATGACAACCTACATGGACGATATACTGACTCAATAGTGACACAGACATTGTCGGAGTATCCAATTACTCTCTGATCATATTGTAGGCCAACTCTATGAGATGAAACCCATGTATGACACTGCTCAGGTGGCCAAGTGCATGAGATTAGGTAAATGATAAGCCTAGGAGAAAACTATTTTTCTAACAAAAAATAAATAGAGAAATAAGATACTCCTATTAACATTCTGTTATACCCATAGATTGCACCTTAGTCAGTCATCATCAAGAGCAGCATTCATTTAGAGTTCATTGTAACTAACAAAGAGATAAACTGCTGTACATTTTGCAAAGAATGCAAGACTTAACAACACTCAATCCTAAAACTTTATTTAATCCCTTCCTTCAGGGATCAGGAAAATATGTGAAAAACATTGGAAGACGGTAAGAACTAGCGGGGACAGATGATACCAAGAGAGCATGTCTTCTAATACAATAAGATAACTGTGCATATAAGTTCACATAGACTGTCGCAATCCTCCAAGTGGCCTTCACATGTTCGAGCCAGATAGGGTATCAGAACTGGGAGAGTACAGTAGAAGTGATTTTCCATCCATAACTATCCCTAAATTTAAAAGTGGATCTTCTCAATTTAGGGATGAACTATTTCTTGAAGCTTTTTATTCTGCTAATGAAATCTTCCCTCTTTAATCTGAAGCAGAACCTAGACAGAAAGACAGAGTAACACTGTAATTTTATTTTTAATTATCAACTATACATAGCACATTAAACAAAAGATTATTTAAAATTGGGTAATATTTACCCACATTAGATTTTTAGTCCTATCAAATGGATTATTATTTAAGATATTATCTTGGAATTTGATGACAAGATTTATATCTTTATTTTAAAAAACCCAAACACACATTCTTAATTTTGTTGAAATCCATATACTTAACAAATGCATTTGATTATATTTCTATGTGATAAAATTCAGGAAATGTTTATTCTAGTCTGTAATTTAATTATTAGTAGATATTGTTTCATTCTAAGGTATTCTGGGATTAAATTGACTTCTTAGTTAGAAATGACAGTTTTAGGATCTCACTTTATATAATTGAGTTGCGGATGTTACACTTTCTACTAGACATAACATATCCTAATTATTATTTGTCACTCCTTTGAAATTAACAATCAAGTATACCTTTGGATATCTGACATATATGTAGTATATATTCTGTTTTTTGTGTGTTGACTTATCTACATTATTTTAGCAAAGAGATTTTTCTGTAAATAGATTTATTCTTATTTTTAATCACAACTTAGTCTTTTCAGTTTTACTTCAGTCTTCCATATGATTTTCTTTATTTTTAATACTTGATGGCATAAAATACTATAAGTTCAAATTTATTACACAATGTTCTCATGTATAAAATCTATATGAATATAAAATGTGAATGTCTAAGTGGAATATATTATCAAATTCAACATCAAAATGAGAATACACTTTTTAACAACCATTTGCCAACTGGAGAAACGTCATACTCTGAATGAGCATTATCTTTCATACTGATAGGTGAAATTAATGAAATAATTAAAAATCCATAAGAAGAAAATGAAGTGTTGTAAGACACCAACAACATGGAAAACAAAATATTAATTCCATGATTTTATGGCCACCCTCACTATCTCTTTATTTCACTCAAAATGAACATAGCTAATTTGTTTCCATGACGCATATTTTCTTTAGCATCTATGCCAATCAGTGTCACAAAAAAACACTGCACCTCCCCCTCTTTCATTAAAATAAAGAATGCTAGCCTATTTACACTTATAAATTTTTTTCATTAAAAAGTTACTAAACACAAATTATCACAGATTTCAAGGACAATGTAAAAATTATTGGTGTTTTCTTAAATGGAATATTCCAACTAGAAATTGCCAAGATTGGCATGTAGCATCTTTCTTTATTTATTGTATATAGGTAACTTCTTTTATTTCCAGGATATTAAAGGTTATTGGAAATGTACTATGTGACATTAAAGATCAACAAAGTATGTATGGGTTTTCTTGGTATGTATGAGTATCTTTCTTGAAAATGATATCTAGATAACTTTCGACCGAATATCTCAAAGGGAAAATAACTTTTACATATTTTTTCCTATTCAGGAAGTCAGATGAGCCCATTCTGCAGATGGACTATGTTCTGTAATGAGAAGATATCTGTCCTGAATTACAGGACCACAATAGTTTTGTATGTTCTCATACAAATGAGAATGAAAAATAGTAGTTCCCTGGTATTTTGAAACTGACAGTGTGACAGGGTGACAGAATTTCTTGGTACCTCATGCACAATCATCCATTCCTTCACATTTTGCCTATCTTCTTTCATTTGTACTCTACTTGGACTCATTACTGTTTTCCAAAAGTAAAGGGTTGTATGCAGTGCATCTGTTTCATAATCTTTTCTATTTTGTGTTAATATATGATTCTGTAGTCAATTCCTATAAATTGAAAGTTATAGAAAATAGGAGCTGACCACATGCTTCAGCTGGTCCAAGTTCCTTGATCAGGATTAGCAAATTCAAATATGACCATTGTACAAAGTAGAGGAAACTTAGAAACAACATTTATTTCTATTGTAAAAGAAGAAAATCCTATATTACAAGATTAAAGTGATACTAAATTTGAAAATGCAATTTGTTACATTTGAAGTATCTGTTACACTGAATAAAGCAAGTTCTTTCATGTGTACTTCCATAGGTTTTTGATTCTATAATACTTAAAAGAACCCTGAAAAAAGATTATATCTACTTCTTTCTATACACATAAGTACATACTTGTTAATAAGTGTTGTAGAACAACTTGATATTATATTGATGCATTGTGGTTGAATTGCTGAGGTATTTTTGGAAAGATCATAGCTGGATTTCTTTCAATATGAAGATTTCAAGTAATTTCCTCAGAGATGAGCTGCGTCTAAGTTATTTGAAGAGAGTAAATTATCATTCTGGGGATCCTGGGACTTCTGAAATGGTAAGAAGCTATCATCAGCAGATAAAAACAGAGTAGGCCATTTTCTTCACATCTCCATAATTGAACATAATTTTAAGTAATAATGTAAATAAAAGGTCAAGAAAGCCACGTTGGTGGATGATATGATATGCCACCCAGATCTCTTTTTGGTATTGATGCCTTCTTTTTTTATACCAGTGGCCACAACTATTTCAAGATTAAAAAGGCTGCATATGAATCCTGGTTGTTTAGACTTATAAAGAAGCAATTTTATCAAACATGAATGGGACAGGTAGTTGACGTTATTTTCTATTTCCCCTTTCACTCTTATTTTTTTCTGGGTCTTTTAGAAGACACCCAGTAAATCCCTGAATTTAGATCTGATTTTTGGAAAGCCTAGCATCTCCTCCATATATGAACTTTTAACAACAATAGTTAAAAAGATAATATTATGAAACTGAGTATTATTTACCTTTATATATTTCCCTATCCTATAGACACACTAATATTTTAGTGTATATTGAACATCAAAAAAAGATAAGTAAAGGGAGAGTGCATGTGGTATTATTTGATGCAGAATAGACATTCCTGAACTTCCCAAAAGTCCTCATATTTTCAGATAGAAATTGAAGTTCCTTATTTTTCATTCCTATAGCTAAATTGATCAAAATTATTCAAGAAAATGTATCACTGACTCTACTTATTCATCCAATTGAGAAAAATATACTGTATAATAGTTTGTAGCCCTCACACAACAGTGCCATGAGAATACATCATAAAACTGTCAAATAGACAAGAAACCTAAAGAAAAAAGGGAGCATTGTATCATTGGTGACTCCTATATTAATAATGCCCAGGACCTAAGCTAGGCTTCTTACAGGTGACAGTTATATCTACAAATATGTTTCAAATATGATATTTTATTTCATCTACAAATAGAGTAATTGACATACTAAGAGATTAAATTAGTTGATCAAAGTCAGGAAAATGGAGGACCATTTAAATATCCATACAACACTCATGTCAAGGTCACCTGCCTATAGCATACTCTCCAGAATGTGATTCATTCTGAGAATGCTTATTTTATTATTTTAAAAGCCTGAAGGGACTGGATAATATTCTCATGTCAGCTAGATTTTAGAAAAATCTAAATCTCCTT
The DNA here is from genome assembly GCF_004785775.1 of Grammomys surdaster. Classification (NCBI taxonomy): domain Eukaryota; kingdom Metazoa; phylum Chordata; class Mammalia; order Rodentia; family Muridae; genus Grammomys; species Grammomys surdaster. Next base: position 3,024,452 of record NW_021604670.1, read on the forward strand.
AGCAATAGAACACCTTATAGGATTTTCTAAGTCCAACATATTCTAATTTTTTGTGTGCTCTTGACTCTGATTTGAGACTCATTCAGTAAAAGATTTATTGTAGTCAAGACAAGCATGGAAATATATAAAATTTTACACAAAAAATTATTTCTTGCAATGAAAAAAGTACTTACATATAGTAAAGGTCATGTCTTGAAGTGCAATCTGGGCATTTATATTACTGAGGACCAGAAAATTTTGCCCTAATATGCTAAAATGAAAATTGCCTACTATTTAAATTACAATTTTATTCATCTCATAGTTTGAGATATTAAATCATGGCTGCTAATGAAAAAAAAGTTTTTGATAGGATTGTTCTTTGAAAAAGATACATTTTCTGAAATCAGTTCAGTCTTCACAAGTACTAAGAAGTATTGACAGTTTGTCAAGATCATTTGGTCAACTTTTAAATTTAATTAAGAGTACACTAACAAACTAAAAAAGTAGTGGAAAAAAGCTAACTCCCTGGCTCATGTTAATTTTAATCTAAAATTGTGTGTTTGTGTATACATATGAATAAACATATATAGAAAGTCAGAAAATAATATATATACAATTACATTTTGAAAAGTAGCATGTATAAGTGAAGTCATATATAAATTCACACATAATCCTTTGCTACATTCTAAATATTTAGTTACTGCAGTAAGTACACATGTCTTACTCATATAACTATAAAAGCTTATGAATGCACTCATTGTACTAAAAATGAAAAAGAAATACTTCCATAGAAAAAAACAAAAACATACTTATGTCACATTTTGCTTTAATTTTTACCACAGCAGTTCATTTGTTTGGTATTAAAACCTGAAGCAAATTCTTTGTTAAGCTCTATACCCAATTTTTTAATTGGGTAATTTGGTTGTCTGGAGTCTACTTTCTTGAGTTCTTTGTATATATTGGATATTAGCCCTCTATCAGATGTAGGATTGGTAAAGATCTTTTCCAATTTGTTCGTTGTCGTTTTGTCCTATTGACAGTGTCCTTTGCCTTACAGAAAATTTGCAATTTTATGAAGTCCCATTTGTCAATTCTTGATCTTAGAGCATATGCCATTGGTGTTCTGTTCAGGAACTTTTCCCCTGTGCCCAAGTATTCGAGGCTCTTCCCCACCTTCTCTTCTATTAGTTTCAATGTATCAGGTTTTATGTGGAGGTCCTTTATCCACTTAGACTTGAGCTTTGTACAAGGAGATAAGAATGGATTAATTTTCATTCTTCTACATGTTGTCCTTCAGTTGAACCAGCACCATTTGTTGAAAATGCTGTCCTTTTTCCACTGGACAGTTTTAGCTCCTTTGTCAAAGATCAAGTGACCATAGGAGTGTGGGTTCATTTCTGGGTCTTCAATTCTATTCCATTGATCTTCCTACCTGTCTCTGTACCAATACCAGGTAGTTTTTGTCACTATTGCTCTGTAGTACAGCTTGAGGTCAGGGATGGTGATTCCTCCAGAAGTTCTTTTATTGTTGAGAATAGTTTCCGCTATCCTGGGTTTTTTGTTATTCCATATGAATTTGAGAATTTCCTTTTCTAACTCTGTGAAGAATTGAGTTGGGATTTTAATGGGGATTGCATTGAATCTGTAGATTGCTTTTGGCAAGATGGCCATTTTTATTATATTAACCCTGCCAATCCATGAGCATGGGAGATCTTTCCATCTTCTGAGATCTTCTTCGATTTCTTTCTTCAGGGACTTGAAGTTCTTGTCGTACAGGTCTTTCACTTGCTTGGTTAGATTCACACCAAGGTATTTCATATTATTTGCAACTATTGTGAAGGGTGTCATTTCCCTAATTTCTTTTTCAGTCTGTTTATCTTTCATGTAGAGGAAGGCTACTGATTTGTTTGAGTTGATTTTATAACCAGCCACTTTGCTGAAGTTGTTTATCAGGTTTAGGAGTTCTCTGGTGGAAGTTTGGGGGTCACTTAAGTATACTATC
>NW_021604670.1:3041432-3109510 GCF_004785775.1 Grammomys surdaster
GTAAGTTTAACCTCCACATTATATTACCAGGTTACTTTTTTTTAAGTATATTTTTTCTAGAAATTAGGTGTAAATGAAATTAATCATTTTCAATACATACTTTTGTATGCTAAATATTATTCATATATATACATATATATATATATATGCATCATGTTTTGATGAACTATTTACCTATTTACTAGTGGTATTCATTTCTACAGTTATTACTCAGAATAATTTTAGCAAAGCCACTTTACTATTAAATAATATTTTAGAATGCCTATGTCTTTATACCCCATAATTTCATACCTAAATAATTGTAGAATTTCTGACTATATGTTATGTTTATGATCAAAAGTTTTCAAATGAATTGTAACCAAAAACATCTATTCTGACATTTAATAAAGTAGACTAAGTTAAGTTTAGTCAAAACAAATATAGAAGTCTAATATATATATATGTATATGTATATATATATACATATATATATATATACATATATATATTATTAAGGAGCTCAAGTATTGAAAAAGTCATAGCAATCAGAAATATATACTTACTGAGTATTTGAGGTTCCAACTTTATAAAATACCAGTGGACAAAAACATCTAATAGATTGTAATACAATAATATTCTGTTACTTTAGGCTTTCTTATATATTTATATACGCTATTTAAAACACAAATAAACAAAAAGCTTCAAAGTTAAAATATACCACAGATCAGGTGGATGCAACAGATAGCTGCAGAATATCTCACCCAACAGAACCTGAATGCATAGTCATCTCAGAATCTCATGAAACTCCACTACATTATTTTTACTATCAAATTTTCAGATTTATGGGTTTAACTTGAACTATATCTAGAATTCAAAAAACTAGAAAAGAAACAGTGGTCAAGATGGGAAACAATGATCATAAGGAATATTTACTAAGAGAACACAGGTGACATAAAAGTGTAATATGAATGATGGAGAGGAAGGTTCAAGGGGGATAGAGATGGGAAAGGATTAACTACAATATCTCTATTCTCTACCATAAGACCTTGAGCATCCCCTAAATAAGTTTGTTGCTGTTTAGCACAGGCATGTGTTGTGCAGCACAAACTTCTGCCTGGATTCTAAAGCTAATAATCTGTAGGACTTCCTCTGCTCATTAACTATTCCTACAGATCCCATTTTCATATCTCTTGATTCTGAATCAAGTTCTGCTCAGCACAAATCCTACCATAAAGTCCTCCTCAGTGGGAGGTCTCAGAAATGCTTCCAAGCCAATAGCCAGCAAAATAACAAAAGAGTATTGTTTTGTGCCTATTTCTTGCCTAATTCTAATACCTAAAAGTATTGGAAGTTCTATTTTCTATTCATAAAAGTAACTCTTTGACAACTGTTTAAACCATATTCTAATCTATTAAAAGATGATAACCCCATAGGAAAACCAACAATATCAACTAACCAGGACCACTGGGAGCTCCCAGGAACTAAGCCACCAAACAATGAGCATACACAGGTTGCTCTGCGCCCCCGAGCACATATATAACAGAAGACTTCCTTGTCTTGTGTCAGTGTGAGAAGATGTAGCTAATACTGTAGAGACTTTATTGCCCAGGGAAGAGGTATGCAGGGAGGGGTTTGGTGGGGAGTGTATGGGTCAATGGTGGGGAGTGGAAACAGGAGTACTATCTCAGAGGCAAAGGGAATGGGGGATGGGGTTAAGACATCTTGGAGGAGGCACTGGGAAGCAGAGCAACATTTGGAATGTAAAGAAATAGAACAATAAGAATTTGAATAGACAGCATTTTCAACAAATGGTTCTGGTACAACTGGAGGTCAGCATATAGAAGAATGAAAATTGATCCATAGTTATCTCCTTGTACAAAACTCAATTCCAAGTGGATCAAGGACCTCCACATAAAACCAGCTACACTGAAGACAATAGAAGAAAAATTGGAGAAAAGCCTTGATCACATGGGCACAGGAGAAAAGTTCCTGAACAGAACACCAATGGCTGTGCTCTAAGACCAAGAATTGACAAATGAGATCTCATAAAACTGCAAAGCTTCTGTAAAGCAAAGCACAAGTCAATAGGACAAGGCAGCAAACAACAGATTGGGAAAAGATCTTTACCAACCCTACATCTGATAAAGGGCTAATATCCAAAGTGTACAAAGAACTGAAGAAATTAGACTCTAGACAATCAAAGAACCCTATTAAAAATGGAGTACAGAGCTGAACAAAGAATTCTCAACTGAGGAAGCTCAAATGGTTGAGAAACACCTAAAGAAGTGTTTAGCATCCCTAGTCATCAGGGAAATGCAAATGAAAACAATCCTGAGATTCCACCTCACACCAGTCAGAATGGCTAAGATCAAAAACACAGGTGACAGCACATGTTGGAGAGGATGTGGAGAAAGAGGAACACTCCTCCACTCTTGGTGGGATTGTAAACTGGTATAACCACTATGGAAAGCAGTCTGGCAGTATCTCAGAAAATTGAACATAGTGTTACCTGAGGACCCAGCCATACCACTCCTGGGCATATACCCAAAAGATGTTTCAACATGCAACAGGGACACATGCTCCACTATGTTCATAGCAGCCTTATTTATAATAGTCAGAATTTGGAAAGAACCCAGATGTCTTTCAACAGAAGAATGGATGCAGAAAATGTGGTACATTTATACAATGGAGTACTACTCAGCTATTAAAAACAATGAGTTCATGAAATTCTAAGGCAAATGGATGGAGCAGGAAAATATCATCCTGAGTGAGGTGACCCATTCTCAAAAGAACAAACATGGTATCCACTCACTGATAAGTGGATATTAGCCCAAAAGCTCACAATACCTAAGACACAACGCATAGACCACATGAAACTCAAGAAGAAGAAGGAAGACCAAAGTGTGGGTGTTTTGGTCCTTTCTAGAAGGAGTATCAAAAGTTTCAACCAGAGATCCCAAAGTTTAAACCTCCAGCCTGAGAGCACAAAGGGAGGGACTCATGTCTCCACCTATATAGGTAACTGAGGGTGGCCCTTGTCAGACATCAATGGAAGTGGAGGGCCATGGTTCCCGAAAGTTTGGGTTCCCTAGTGTTGGGGAATTCGAGAGCAGGGAGATGGGACTGGGAGGTTGTTTGGAGCACACCCTCATAAAAATAGGAGGAGTGGGTATGGGATAAGGAATTTTGGGGGCGAAAGGGAGAGGAGATAACATTGAAAGCTAAATATGTAAAATATCCAATAAAAAAAACCAGATAAAGGGTCTGAAAAAAGAGAGAGAGAGAGTTTACTTAATTTATATTATTTTCAAATGTTTCTAGGAGATGCTAACTGGCTAAGAACTTATTTTAAGCTCTCCACAAAAGAATTTAAGTCTCTGTTTAATATTCTCAAGAGAGATGTAAATCCTAATTTCTCTCAACATTTAATTGACAAAAGAGAAGTAATCTCACAAAAAGTAGAAGAAGCTATTATTATTTGATATATTATATAGTCTGATTAATTGTTGGCTGTGCTATAACAGTCCTTTGATAAAATAGATTATTAATATAGATTTATATTTCTTTAAATAATGTCTGCATGACTCTCTTAGTGTGGAAGGAGCGATGGTTGGTGCTTCTGCCCTGATTTTACAAGAACCCTGAAAAATTTGCTTTAAAAACAAAAGAGGGGTAACGGTACCCCCCACACCAGAAGGCGTCCCCCTGAAATACCTTTAACTCTCTAAAACTGAAAGGCTCATGGCAAATCTGCTGCTGACTACCTCTGGCATCACCAAGACCAATAAAAACTATGCCACAGATATGGGGAAGGATTCTCTTACCCTTAAAGGGAATAGCGCAGACCCAGTTCCCTTATGGGGCTGAGGATTGATATGCCCGTTTGATACCACAGGATGTACAGCTAATTGGCTACCAAAAAGATTAATGAAATAAGTAGATACCCCCACAAAGCCAGGCACAACCATAAATAAGATGAATAACAATTTACATCCAGGGAAGAGAAATCTCCCTGAGAATTCCCTTCTTTTTCCTTTCCAGGTAAAAATGAATCACCCCTGATGTCAGGTGTTAGAAGTTCTAATCCAGATGCTAGCCTCCAAACTTATACTACTCAGACCTTCGAAGGTCCATTGACAAGAACATCAAACAGCTAGAGATTGACATCACTAATCTGAAGAAATCCCTCGTTTCACTGTCTGAAGAGACCTCCAAAAATCGCAAAGATCCTTATTGGACTTGATTTACTCTATTATAATAGAAAAGGCTGTGTACAGCTCTTGACTGTGTACAGTCCTTAAAGAAGAATATTGCCTTTACATAGACAAGACAGGGATGGTTAAAGAGAGCATGAAAAAGGTCAGAGAAGGCCCAGAGAAAAGTCAGAGAGAGAGAAAGAGAAAGATGAGTGCTGGTACAAGAATTAGTTTTCAATCTCTCCAGGGATGTCAACCCTACCTCCTCTCATCTTGGGACCATTATTTGAGGTCTTTTTGCTTATCTCTTCTGGTCCCTGGGCTTCAAATAGGCTGACTAACTCTGTGAAACAACAGATAAATAATTTGGTAGCAAAACTTATTCAGATACATTATCATAATTTAGCTATGGAGGACCACGAGACTCAAGATGAGGTTGTTACTTTATACAGGGTGTTCCCAAAACCTATCTCCACCCAACCTAAAAGAGGGTACTTCCGCCCTTAGACCAGGCAGAGAAAGGCTACCCAGAACCCCATCTGACAGGCGACCTGAATTCTTGCTTAGGTTGCGAGGCTAAGAACTGCAAGGGAATATCAATAAAAGTTAAAAATATCTCTCTGAGTTCCCTGAGGGACAAGCCTGACTGCATAGGGGTTGATGTCAAAAGTATCCCCTCTCTAGGAAAAAAACATCAGGACAGGTATGGCCCTCATGTCTCACTGGACAACGACAGGGGTACGGGAGCTATTACAAGGTCCCCTTCAATTACTGGAGGTCAGGCCTCTATCTCCGCCTTCGCAAGATTAGATTCACCACAGCCCGTCTACACTTAGAGAAGGGAGGAGATGTCAGGGGCATCCCTGCTTATACACTGAAGGCCTAAAATCAGTCATAGGCCTAAAATCAGCAATAGGCCTGTCATACATGTATACTAACACCAAGTCTTGGGTCTCTGTGGATAAACACTGAAACAGATGGCTATAAGCTATTGTAAACAGGCAGTTTTGTGACAATTTACCAGCCTGAGTAGTCATAGACATTGTATTTAGGTAGCCTTGGCAGATATTACCAACTTAGATAAGGACAAGTGAATCATAGGCAGAGTCATAGTGACCTATCCCCTGAACCCTCAGCCAGCCAATACCCTGTTTTGAAAAATATCTGTATTCCCCCGAACACCCACACTCCAGTGTCATCCCCTTCCCCACATCCTGCCTTTTTGTGTTTATAACCCCTGTGTGAATGAGTATAAATTACAATTTGAAAAAAAATAAATTATATATATAAAAAAAGAAAGAAAAGAATTTGAATAGAAACATCTGCATTATTTTATGATGTAAAACTTTTCTGAATAATTGTCTCTTAGTTCTCTTTACATTCATAATTTCTATTCATTGTAGTACTATTATTTCACTAGGATTGTCATTAATCCTGGTCAGTATCCTTGTATAAACAGCTACTTGAATTAAAATTATAAATGTAACATTGTAACAAGGTGATTATAAGACTCTTTAAAAAATATTTGGGGATTATTATGGTTAGTTGTATCACACAAGATTAACATAAAATGTTCTTGCAGTTTATAGACGCTATTAGAATTAGAAAATATTATCTTTAGTACCTGGTTAGTGAAATTCTAATAGCAGAAACATATTTCTTCAGATGATACTATCTTAAAACAGAAGTTATATATGATATCACTTAGTGTATGTATGTTATAACTTCAATATCTAATATTTTAGAACTTCATAAAAACAGAGTAGAAGGAAGACCAAAGAAATATGTTCGGCACCTGAAACTTATGTGATATATATGAGACACTGGAAAAATATGTCTCTTTGAATTGCTCAATTTATATCATCAAATCATGGAAAGATTTTTATCAATCTACTTATGATCTGAATGTCACTACTTTCAAGTCACAAGAGAGTTCTATAAATGGAAGTATTCTAACATATTTAAAACATTAATTCTACAGAATAGAATGTTTTGACAGGACTCTGATCTCCCACAGGCAAAGCTCTAGAGACATTTCCTTTCAAAGTGGCAAACTATTATCATGTCTCAGCATCCTAGTACAAATGACAAGTTTTTGTCATGTCAAAATGATTAAAAAATAAATATGGAACAGAAAGAAACACTTTGGCTGCCCCATTTGATGACTAATCACATGAAGCTAAGGTTAGAAGGACAGAAAGTAGGAATGCCTTACTTTATATTGAGACTCTTTGTTCTGTGACTTTACCAAAACAGACTCCTTCACAAAAATGGTTTCTCCCTGTTAATTCAATCACAGATTATCAAGAATTATTGGAACAGTTTAGATATGTTAAGATTACAAGACTCTAGTGTTCTAAACAACATGTACCTATTCTGCCAACTGTTAAAACAGAACTAACATGGATGCAAAGTTACAAATCTATGAAACACACTCAATCATCCCATTCATTGTATTGTTTATTGCAATATTTTTCTGTTCCACAAAGCTTCCAAAATGACAAATTACATTAAATTCCACAAGAAACCAATCTATTAAGATCCAAGAAAACTTTCCTGATGTTGCTTCCTCCCTCCCTCCCTTTACATACTTTTTACTGGGGTTGGTACAATGTCCTCATACATAGATGCACAAATTACTCACAGCTCTGTTTCCAAAGACACATTCACAAACACAAATTTAAGGGCTTAAACATAAAAGTTAAATATTCATCATTTATTGATTCCAAATACTCCAGTCAAAGTTGAATATGTAAAAACTGGAAAAATTATTACCTCCAATTGGAGTAGTTTCTATTGTGATAAGCTGGTCAGCCACTGGGTATGAAATGTGCTAATTTCATCTGCAGACAAAATACCGTCCAATAAAGACAAATTGGATATAGGATAATCAACTGCTAAAGTCTGCCAAGACAGATTAAGCTAGTCCTTCATAATTCTTGCTACACTTACAGGGGCTATCAGGTGGTTCTGGGCCAGAAGGCTGAGGGTAGGTGTTCCAATGTTACAGGCATATTGGGGACTGTCCAGGCAGTCAGCTGTCTCTACAAATTGTGTAAGTTTTGAAAGCTATGTCTTTGGGCTTCCTACATAATCAGGTAATATTTAATTCCTTCTCAGATCTCTAACATGTCTAAAGACTAGCTATAGTCTCATAATCATACTTAAGTTGTTTTTTGTTACAGAAGATAATCTAGATTTGAAAGGATGGTTTTCAAATGGTAATGCAAATTAAAATCAAATACAACTCAAGTATAGAATTGTAAATTCTTTAGGTTAGGATGAATGATAGAATATTTTATAATATTCTATCAAATTGCCAAATATAATAGACTGGATGTTATAAATGTATATCATACCTTACAATTTACATAATTGTTATAATGATGTTCGACATATATCTGAGAGAAAAGATATAACAAAGAGGCATGGCTGCCACATGAAGAAGCCAGGAGAGTATGGCCCAGAGCTTGGCCCATTTGGGGAGCCCTCTGGGTCCAGAGCAACCAATGGAGAATACAGAATGTATTAAGTAATAATTTGGGATTATTGGAGGGAGGTTATCCAGTAGTTCGGCTATTGAACTGTATAAGGCATTAAAAAAAAAAGACCATAGCCAATAGCTGGCCAGAAAAATTGCTGTGAATGCTCTTAGAACACTCTACATGGGACACACTATGAAAACTGTAAAGGCAACTTCTTATAAGTTTTCCAGATCCTCAGGGAATTCTATTTACATTTGTTAAGCAAAATAAATAAGTAAATATGCCAGATAGTCTTGAGAAAGGAAAAGGGATGTTATTATTACCAAGAGCTAATCAAAAGAAGCAAATCCCTGGTCAAATAAGCTTAACTTCAGGATATAAATATATATCTCCCTCCCTTATGTATAGATATCTGCAGAACAGAGAAAATTAAATACACATGTTATGAACAAATAATCACTATGATGATCTACAGAACATAATATCCCCCATTTTAATATCCTTCAGAATAGATTTCCTTAACCTTGGGTGATTCTATTTGTAAAACCAAACTACAAGCTTCAATATTATTGAGAGATGGCAAATATAATAAGAAAAGGTGACTATTGTAATTTAGGAAGGTGATCAACATTCATCGTGTAATCTCAGGTGAATAAATCCTAATGACTTTCCAATGATCCTCAAAAGTATCTTTTAAGATGTTGTTAACTTCGTGAATACCTTCTAAAAAGCCCAAATAATTGAAAATACCTGAAGAAAAGATATGAAAATCTAAACTATCCAAGTAGAAGTTTAAAGTTTTAAATCATGTTTGGAGAAATATTATTACAAACTATAGGACCAGATACTTTCAAGTAATTATACTTTTCTTTTTTATTGATTATGATAATATTAATAACCAATAATCCTTGGGTTCTAGATTTTATTAGACATTGTACTAAGTACTTTACTTTGCACTAGGTTTCTGTTATTCTCTTGTGCTATTTAAGTCTTACCTCATAACTGAAAAGGACTTGATAAAGGCAGAGTGATCTAATGGTTAATTGTAAAGATGGCTGCTTCATGAAGATAAACATTGCATGATGAGGGCAATGTATTCTACCAATGTTAAGCCTAATATATGACAAACTTCACACAAAACCTTGCTTATACCCTTACTTACTGATTGGTTCTAGTTGAAAAACCAAATAAATGTGTATCCATATGAATATTGTTTTGCCAAAAGTAAATACAAGGTGTCAAAAATATACACACCTGAGAGATGACAATTCAAAATATGACCAGTATATGCATCATACATGGAGTCTATTCATTTTTTTATTTTTTATATTTTGAGATTTTAAAGTAACTATATCACATTTCCCCCTTTTCTTCCCTTCAGTCCCTCCCATATATGATTCTTTATCTTCTTGAAAATTCATTGATCCTTAATTAATTAATGCTATTTGCATATATTTATATGTATAATCCTAACTACATATAAATATGCACAGTACATATTTTCAGAGCTGGCCATGAGGTATTAGTAACTGATAGGTGAGTTTATTCTTGGAGCACACTATTTTTCATGCTCTCAGTTCCTCAGTTGCCTATAGTTCTTTGTGTAGAAGTGAAGGATCCTGGACTTTCCTTTGTCCATGTTATCATGTCTTTCTACCCTTGTTCAGTTCATGTTTGGATTGTCTTTTTTGACATTTCCTAGATATAGCATCTGACATTCCTGAAAGACACGTGTCTCAAACAACCTCCATATGTTTCTCTAGTTCTTACAATTTTTCTGTTCCCTCTTATGGAATGATTCCTGAGCCTTATTGGAGATATGTTCTTTGGCATTGGGCTCCACAACACTGTATCTTCACTATTTTGCTTTTAGTGATTTCTGTCTGTTGCAAAGAGAAGTTTGCTTGATGAGGGAATGAGGGCTGCACTTATCTGTGGATATAAGAACAGATATTTTGAATGCAGTTAGGGAAAATCGTGGAGTAGTAAATCTGTGGCTCCAAGATTCATGACTTTAGATGCACTGGGAAATTAGTCAGGTTATTCACCAGGGTCCCAAACATTATGGCATATTGCTCTTATTCTTTATTGTCCCTCAGATGTAGGTGGTAAATATCTTAAAGTAAAAAATAATTTCTAACTTTTCCTGTCTACTATAGATATCAAAGTCTACGGTTCCAATATTCATAAATACAAATAAAAATTTAAAACATACTTAATAGCATGCACTGTGAGTATTTATTTAATTAAAATTATATGAGTGTCTCATACAATTCTAGGTAGTTAGGTTATCATAAATATGGAGTGAGAATGATTACACTATGACAATCTTTAAATACTCATAAGTAGTTGTCAAAGGTAGACTCAATTTTATTAGAGATTTAAGTTAAATGTGAAAAATGTATAGCATATTGGTTTATTGGGAAAATCCTTTAAAGCAAATCTTAACTCCAGATGATACCATTACATCTAATCATGTGTGCTGGTCCTAATATAACATGAAGAAGGCAGGCTAATATAAACTCTGCTAGGAAAAAGGAAGAGTCTCCCTTCTGGTAACAGTATAAATGTTAATCAAAAAATCAAACACTAACAAGGTTAAGGAAAAAAAAACAGTATTTACAGAGAACAAGTTCAGAATTGGAGATGCAGTACTGGCCTTGAAAATTTCAAAACAAAAGGCTAATGTAACATAGAGAGTATATTGTTTATGCATTTTTAATTTTGATAGAAGAAAAAAGTACCATGTTTTTCTGTGATAAAATCTACCAAAATGATGAACCCAAAAAGCAAAATAATCTGAATGCATTTTTCATAATTACAGACAGCTCTAAGTTAGGACATTTTGTTTATAAACTTTAGTAAGTCAATAATATTCCATCTATGCTTTAAGAAGAGTTAATAGCAGCAGCTGATTTCCAGTTATTTTAAGTTAACCATTGAATCCTGTCCTGTTAGAGTTCTCAAGATAGTACAATAATTATTAATAACCATGGCTGTGAAGTAAACAAAATTGATATTAACAGAAAACATGGCCAAATTCTGAGGAAATTCATCTGATAACTTTTGTAGCCTGTGTTCTTCAGTGTAATAAAATACCTAATATATCAACTTAAAAGCTGGGTCATTTTGCTACCCTGTTTCCAAATTTGATCAGTTGGTCCCTGATTCTGGTCTGATATAAAAATAAGTAAACATTGTGGTAGCAAGCTAGAGCCTAGGGAAGACTTTCGTCTGAAGGTAGCTTAGAATCAGGACAGAGAAGGATGGGACAAAACATGTCCTTTAATTAATTAATTAATTAATTAATAGATAACACAGCCAGTTATCCATGACCTATCTTCTAATTTTCACCACTTCACAATAATAACATGAAACTAAGAATCAGTGAAGAAGTTACTTCATGCCTGAAACTAGGGAATAAACCCTTCTCCAGTGAATGAGCACTACAGTCGAACACTTGGACACATAAGCCTTAAGGAGAATATTTTATTCTCCATCTATAAGAAGCCTTTCTCCAATCACCTTAGACAATCCTTTCTGATTTCCAAACAGATCAGGACTGAAACTGAAGGCCCAATGTTTGAAGATTTTTCCTCATTAATAGGTGTTTCAGTGTGTAATCATAACTATGCATCTTTCTCAAGACAAATTTACCTGTAATCTCATGTGGACCCATGTGAATTTTAGAACTTTCCTTTATATATCTGCTAAAAAATATATCTTGGAGAATGAAGTAAGGACCAACTTGGTACTTTTATTCAGAAAAGTACCCTGACATTTCAGATGAAAGAACAAAATAAAAATCATCAACACTGGGATATATCAGATAAAATTGTCTTTGCACACTGAATGATTCTAATGACAAAAATATATAAAATCTATTATAACCAGTAAACTAAACAATTCCATGATAAAAATCAGTATATAAAAATCAGTTCCATGTTTGTCTGTCAACAATGAATGATCTACAAACAATTTTAGAAAACAATACATTTATTATACTAATCATAAGTAAAATCATAGCAATAGGCTTAACAATATAGATGTCAGGTTGTTTTGCTAAAAGCATACTGTATTTTGATAAGCCTGAGTCCAAGAAAATGCAAAGAGATATGTCCATGAATTAGAGGAATTGACAAGACTAAAAGTATCCCTGTACTACTCAAAATGATTTAAGGACATATTGAAATTTCTATCTATTGAATTATTGATGATACCCGTCTGCAATGGGCATATAAAAGAAAATACCAAATTTGGGTGATTAATTTTTCCAGAGACGTTGAATGAGAGCAGGTTTATGAAGAGGTGAATTCAAGTTGATTTTGAAGATGGAAATTTAGACATGGCAGAAAATTCAAGGGAATTTATAAAATGGAAAATATGTTTTCAGAGCTGCCCAATGATTAACCATAATAAATTCCCTTCAAAGAAATTAAAACTCAGTGAACAGATAAGAGTCTGTGTCATTATGTTTACCTATGCACTAAGGTCACAAGAAGATTCACATGTATTGAAGTAAGTTGAGTAAAAAGGCTATATCTATTTTACCTGGAAATCTCAAGTGCTGTTTTTTAATCAACATTTAATTTATTATTGACTCAACACAATAATCATTTTATATAAGTAAATACATATAGCAATATCTAATTATTATAGTGTCAGCCTATCATAATGCTATCCAACCCAGTCTAGTTAAATTTAATCCAATCTAGTTTAATTTAAAAAATTATTTTAAAGACACTCTAAATTAATTCATATTAAAATAGATTTGCTAATATCACCATTTAATTTCTACATTTAGCGTAATAGGAATACAATATTTTTAAAGGAAACGTTTTGAAGATAAATGTTCTATCTTGTTCAAATTCTATAACAAACCACTTAAATTAAAAATAACTTCTCTGCAAATGTTATGCCAATCAAGCTGTTTTCAAAGAGTTAAACATTTTTTGAATATATGCATTTATGTAGGTCCAATGAAATGGCTTTAAGTTATTGAATAAGCCTAGTATAGAAGTGGTTTTCATTGAGAATCTCAATTTCCTTTTCACATAAGTGAAAAATGTTTTATATTTTTTAATTGAACATGGTCATTTGCAAGTTTGACATATATAAATAATATTAATAAATATAATAATTTATATATATATATATATATATATACACACACTGTATGTCCACCCCATATAATCTCACAGGCACACATACACACACACACACACACACACACACACACCCTCACTTACTTCCATCCTCCCTATAATTATTTCCAAACATCCAAAACTCCAATTATTTATTTAGTAATATATGAGTTTAATCAGGACCATCTGTAGATCCTGGTGAGTTTCTCAGTTATTACACAATTGCAGACAGTGAATGTCCCTCTCCAGTAACTCATTAATAAACAGAACTTCAGCAGGAAGGGTAGGTCTCTGTGGGCCTCTGCTGTTGCTCAGATAATCTATCAGAGTACCTTCTAAATATTTACATTTACACTTTTCATCAAATTCTAGTCATGAACCTATTCAGAGAAGGATATTTTAATAACGAAAAGTTCTATGAATTCAGAGATACATGAATACTAAAAGTTCTACAATTAAGAAATAGTTGAGTTCTCAATCCTAAAGAGGCCATTTTTATAGCATGCACTCTGAGGCTCAAGAACTACTTCAGGAATAAAGGCAGAAACAATGTAAGTGCAGGAAGACGTGGAGAAAGGCTGTGAAATACTGTCTTTTGTGTATGCCAGAATCAACACAATCACACTAACAAAGCAGCTATGACTGCCTGCATTGGGGAATACAAATTAACAGAGACATTACACTTTACCTACAATGATGTGAGATAAGGACATGTTCCTTTTTGAGTTAACTTATTCATTCACCAACATTTATTCATTTGAATGTCCTTTTCCTTGAACCATTTGAGTACTCACTCTGTGCAAATCATAAAATGGAACAATTCAGAGAATTGTATGTGTAAAGTTAACATGGAAAACTTTAGGTACTAACCTCTTTCCCCTAGAGATCAGCAGCTCTTCAGCCCACGCACAAGGCTTCAGAGCCTTTACTATTGATACTATATGGAACCATGGCACTGTAACCTCTTGCACACCCTACATCTAGATTTTAAATGTCTCCTTCTTTTAGTCCATAACTGTATCCATTTATACATCCTTTCTCATTTTTTATTTATTATTGTGGTTTTGATGTATGAGTGGTAAGCTACAAAACACTTCAAATCCTCAATATTGGTAGTTCCTAAAAGACTTGCTCTTTGTATGTTTTCTTTGTCCACAATCCAAGACCACTGATATTTTTATGTAGCACATTCATAATGCTTTCTATTTAAATTGTTCCCTGACATACTATGAAATTTTAAGATTCATCCATAATAGTGTTTGGGATGTGTGGGTATATGTTATTTACTTTAGACTGATATCTTGCCTATAAAAAACCCAACTTAGACATGCATACTTTTGAAATAATGGTATCAGGCTTACAATCACTCACTGATTTATTACTTTGATTTATAGCACTTCCATATGTTCTTGACACATAAGTTTAAAGTAATTTGATCTTCACGAAGCATTCACACATTTCTACTTAATTATGGCTATAATTTATATATTTATAAGTTTAATATAAAATTGAGGGACTTTTGATTAAAGAACAAAAGTTCAGTCTAGTGAAGAAGCAATTATAATTTATTTAGTAAAAGGTCATGTGATCATTATATGGAATACACCTGACTTTTAATGAATACATGGTAGATTTAATGATGAAAGAGTAAAACTTAAAACCCTCCACATACCTATACAATTGAAATACGAAACAGAAGTAAGGCCAGGAAATTCAGATCAAAAGTAAAATGTAATGCAGTCAATTTAAAATGAATATAAGGTAAGTGAATTTAAAGTAATAACACCAATAATTATATTAAGTATAACTATGCTACACTCTTTAATTAAAAGTCAGAGATTTCTGAACTAAATATAAATAATAAACACTATGTTACCCATAAGTGACATTCACTAAACATGAAGACAAAAATAATCTAAGGTTAAAATATGAGAAAATAATGTACTATATATAGACAGAAGTATGAAAATTTAGTTATGAGTAACTAATATCAATTTATTAATGTCTAGAATTCAAAATATCAAATATATTAGAACTTCATGGATGGAAAAGTTTTCTCAGCAGGTCAAGTTTTTTATTGCAAAAGCATAAGAACTGAATTCAATTCCCTAGTTTTGATATAAGTGCCAGTGTTGGCCATGAACCCAGTATTGTGAGGTTGTAAGTACATATACAGTACACAAATGTATATACCACAATGTATATTCCACATAAGTGCATACACTATCATACACAAAAGAATACAACTATCCATATTTTAATTACCATTAACATAAGAATAACAAAGGAATTAAGAAACTCTACAATCATAATTGGAAGGTTTGAATTTGTTTTATGGGGGGGAGTTGGTGTCTTTAATTTTTTTGTTGTTGTTTATTTTTTAATTTTTTGGTTCTGACTTTCATGAGGCTGGGCCCCAGGCTGATCTTGGCGTCACCATCTGATGCAGACTGACCTAAACCTTGCAGTAATCTTCCTGTCAGAGCATATTGTGTAGTGATGTTCCAAGTATATGACATGATGTTCTGGCTCAGAGTTTGAATTAAAAATGCTGGCATTGCAGGAACTAACTTTTAAGGAAAATAAATAAAACATAAAATAGTGTGTTAACATTACTACTTCCTAGCTTCATTAATGAATATTTATAGGACATTGTAACCACTAACAATTACAGAATATATCCATGATTTGCACTGAGGATAGCATAACTTTTAACATGAGGTCTTGTGGAAAAGACAGAGCATTTTAAAATTTTGATATTTTATAAAGATAAATAGATATAAGAGTAGATAGATAGATAGATAGATAGATAGATAGATAGATAGACAGATAGATATAAATAAAAATCCACCAACGTCCTAAATGTTTTCAGTGAACTAAGGCATAAAGCTTGGAAGACTGAAGAAAGTTTTTTTCCAGCTGCTGATTAGAAATTACATTACTATAAGAAGAATCTTTTCTTAGTAGTGAAGAATAATCAAACTAACATTACTCCAAGTCCAACTTATAAATTTAAAACAAAATCTCCTGAATGAATAATTTCCAAATCTGATTTGTGCTATCCCCAATAATGAAGAATCCTTATAAAAAGAATAAGTTGATTTAAAAATAAAGTGGGTTTCAGATTTAAATATTGCTAAGAGCTGACAATTAATAAACGTAACAAAAAAATAAGAAGATGTGAATCTGAAGGAAATAATCAATCAAAACCAACACAAAGCTGTAAAATCCTTGTAATCAGTGGACAAAGACCTGAAACAGAATTTAATTTCCAAGTAATAAGTATTGCAATGCTAATCGTTCTGAGGTGTTTTGAGATGTATTTAAGCTGTGAAATAACACAAATGAGCTAACTGATATTCATACTACTTCATTGTTTTGCGATAAAACACTTAAAATCTAACTTTTGTCATTGTCAAGTATACATTTTTAGTTATTTTAGTCATCATGATATAAAATCAATCTCTTAAAATAATTGCTCTTGTATAATTGGGATCTTGCATACAGTAAGAAGTTCTATATCTTTTTAATATCATAAGTAAAATGAGAATGTCTAGGATATATATTGACAACTTGAAATTTTTATTTTCATTGGCCTTTCCCTCATATTTAACTTTTTCTTCAAGTAATATATTTTGATTATTTTCACCCCTCCAGCTCTTCTCAGATTCTTCTCTAACCCACCTATTACTCCTGTCCTCTCCTCTCCTGTCCTCTCCTGTCCTCTCCTGTTTTCTCTCTCTCTCTCCCTCTCTCTCTCTCTCTCTCTCTCTCTCTCTCTCTCTCTCTCTCTCTCAGTTATCTAATCTCTAATCTATCTTCTGTGATTCTTCTCTATTCCATCTATTATTTCTTTCTGTCTCTCTCATCTTCCTCATCTATCTAATCTATCTTTTATGTTTCATATATATATATATATATATATATATATATGTATATACAAAATCAAAGATAGTAACAGTAAAGAGAAGCCCTCTTTGAGTTGATAGCCAGTCCAAGACACTCACAATTCACAGAGCCTATTGCTGTTGTCCTTGGTTACTCTTCAGAGATGCAAGGTAAATCACTATTGCTATAGATATCAGGCACTTCAGAAACAGTGTACAGAGACCCCTGAGCCAGAACTGACTTGAGTACCTCATCCCTGAGGATTATAGTCATAGTATAAAAAAGTACTAGGAAAATTTTTAGAGGATTAACTTGTAATCCTGTAAAACTATAGTTCCTATAATCCACACCAACAACTACATGGCAGAATAATCCCAGATTGCATTAAGGGCAGGCATAACTTTCTAGTAACCAACAATGGTCAAATTAGATTTAAAAGCCTCTCAAAAAAAAGGAATGGTATGTCTGATTCTGGAAACCTAACTATCTATTCAGTGCCATTTTGCAGCCACTAATTTACTTAGCCAACATAACATCAATGATTGAAGAATTTGAGCTTTGTTCAGTATTTATAGGCCTTGATATATGGGGAACAGATGAACTTCCCAAACAGAACATCATTTTTAACTTACAGTTTGGGGATGTATATAAAAATATATTCCATATTTATATACCTATGGGATTATTTAAACAACATATAAATATATGCTTTATATATAATAACTGTAATAAATGTGTATAACTTATGTGATTGTATAAAATACTTTATTTGACAAGAACAGAATGTATGCATTTATATAATATAATATGATGTGTCTCGTTCATGGGTGCTTTCTGAAATAGCAAATCAATCTTTAGAAAATGTATCTATCTTACATACTTATTTCTTATGTGAATGTTTAGATTTTGGACTCTCTAATATCTGGTTTGTCTCTTGTCTGTCAAGAACATGTTGATAAATATTTTAGCATTTTCTCTCTTTGTTGCTTTTTTAAATCAGTTCCTATTTATTAATGACATATTTTATATTAAAGATATAAAATAAATAGCATATTTAAACATAATTTTGAATATATTTTGAATACTTAAGAAAAAATTAACTGCAGAAATGAACTTTTTTTTCAAAATAATTTTTATATATTGCTTGAGAATTTCTACAAATGCGCCCTGATCACACTCATTTCTTAATCCTCTCATGTCCACCCTCCTATCCTTGTGCCCTCCTCAACACAAGAAAAAGAAAAAAACCCAAATATACTTAGTGTATAATGGTCAGACTCCCATTGGCTAACCCCATAAAGGAAACTGAGTCTTTCTCCATCCCCCAGCCAGAAGCCATCAGCTGTGAAGAACATATTTAAGATAATTTTAAGGATTCTCTTCAATGGCTTCCTATCTAGATTTTTCTTTTGTAGGGAGGAAGGGGGTTGTCATAGAAGCCTTAAATATCTCTCATTCTCAAGCAAAACGAAACACTACCATCAACTATGTACAGAACATACTAAATACTGTACAATATTCACCATGGTTATTGCCTTGGATCTAATAACTACTTTGGAAAGTCTCTGTATCTGATGTCCAAAAAAAAAAATCTCATTCTCAATTATGACTCTACAGACATCAATTCCACTAGAAAAGAAGCTTCCTTGTCCATAACAGCCAGAGACGACAGCATGGATCTTAGACATCTACATGGCCTCCAGCAGCAACAGGGCCACCTTTGATACCAAGTGACCTCTAGCAGCAGCCTGGACGGGGAAGTCTTTCAAGGGTACACAATCCAAAAAAAAAAAAAAAAAAAAAGAAAGAAAAAAAAAAGAGCATTTCTCCAAGTCAGAAATTCTACCATTGCTCCGACAAGCCAATACTGAGACTAGGCGACAGGCAAGTCATTCTGGGGCAGAGCCTGAGTGAGCTCGAGGCTGCTCTAAACTACCCTGCAGGCTCTACTAGTCAATGACTTGCTGCCCTATCCACCACACTAAGGCTGCTATGTTCAGACATCTTTCTCACCTCTCCATGGCAAATTTACCCGACAGACAGACAGAGTCTAAACCCTTTTACAGGCAAATACTCATTGCTGTTATTCGTCATCTGGTTTCTGAAGCACCATAAATATTGGACTATCACTGAGGATTGTCTCGGATATTCTGTTGTTGCCCAGACTCAGTGTATTCTTGCAACTCGGCACACCATCTAGAATTGGAAATCAAGAGAGCTTCAGGCTGCTGCACACTTCTCTGTTTTCAGCGGCTGGTTCACTGGGTGGGATCAACAACCATCTTGCTTATATTCTATGGCTCGCACCTAAGGCTCGAACTTCTTCCTTTCAGAAGGGTAAGCAGCTCCAACTTCAGCTGTGGTGTCAGGGCCTCTTTCCAGAGCCTCCCAGCAGACAGAAGATTGGTCCTACTGAGAAACAACTTGTTCCTTTGTCCATTGCAAACTCATTCTCATACTAGAATAAGTAGTACATAATTTTAATATTAAGTCTTCCAATCCATGAACATAGTATATTTTTCAATTAAGTTCTGTCTTCAATTTCTTTCATCAATGTTTAATGGTTCTCTATGAATATCTCTTTACATTTTATTATTTTTGCACTTATTTATCAAGTAGAGCTCTGGACCAATTTTTGACTTTAAAAACAATGAAGAAATGAGCCAACACAAATAAATATTCAAAAAATCTGTAGCCTTAAGAGATATTTGCTATAATAGTTGACTGACTGGTAAGTATCATAAAAATAATTATTGTGTTTCAGCTGTTAATGTATGGATATTTAATTTCTTGCTACTATGAATCACGTTTCTGCTGACTTCTTTCACTATTGTGCCACAACATACAAAAATAATGCTCATTTTGACAACTTCAATCAACTGGTTAATTGTTTTTTAATATGTTTTGCAGAATCTAAGATCTTCTATACATAAGATCATTTCATTTAAAAACAAAGACAAATTAACTGCTTCCTTTCTATTTGAATGCATTTGATTTTTCTTTCTGTCTTCTAATTGCTCTGAATAAGGCATCTAGTACTATGCTGAAAAGAACTCCTAAGGGTTGTATTCTTATCTTAGAAGAAATGTTTTTGCTTTGCTGGTGAGGTTGTGAGGATTGTCCATAAACACTGTAAGGATATCTTTAAGCTGTAGATGACTAGATCCTCCTGGAGTGTTCTGGTCTCATTATCACTGTCAGAGAGCTGTCAGCAATTTGTGGATTACAGTTACGTTTTCCTACACTGATTCCTGTTGCTACAGTTTCCTCTCAGATGTATTTGCTCCAGCTATGACTTTCTTTATTGCCTCCCTGTTGATTCAGTTGGGGAAAGTAATTTGCCATTTTCATCTTATGTCACTTATGTTTACTGTAAACATTGCTGTCTTTCAATCTGTCTGTTTTGTTTTTATTGCTGTTGTTTGATTTGCTTTGTTTACTAGTGGAGAAAATAGTGACTTTCAAGCTCCTTTCATGAATAATTTGATTCTAGAAATTCCACATCCTCTTTCTTCTAGATGACACTAGTCATAGATGAGACTATGAGCTTGACCATAGGAAGGAACGTGTATTAAAAGTGTTTATAATACTTATTAAGTTTGTTTAACAATGGTATTTGTATGTGTATGTCTACACATGCATTTGTTTGCCATAGCATGTGTGTAGAGACCAAAGTACAACTGGCTAGAGTCTATTCTCCTCTCCCAGGAAAAATAAATACATACTAAGTAAAACCAATCTTCTCCTTTAGGGATATGTTTGTTAATTTATCTTCATCTTGACTCAATAAATGTGATATTGTCTTCTCCATCTTTTTGAGATTGTAATATGATTGCAAAACTTCTCCTCTTCCTTTCTACCCATACAAATCTCCATATACCATTTCCAGTTCTCTTTCCAATTCACAGACTCTCTTTCAATAATTGTTATGGCATGTATATATGTATATACATATGTATTCCTTAATATAACCTACGTAGTCCAGATTATGTTGTTTGTTTGAATGTAGGGATAACTGTTTGGCATTAGACTATGAATTAATGTGTTCTATATGTTCTTTTTGCATCTTGTAAGACCAATCATAACTCGAAACAGGATTGTTGGAAGATCCTGCTATTAAAGTCGAAGTTCACCATGTCGCTTTAAGTTCTCTGAGCTCTGAGTCCTGATCAGAAAGCAGCATAAATGAGAGGCAGAATGATGAGCATATGGTAACAGTGCTTAGGCCACAAAGACAGGCATATGGCTGGGGCTCACTGCTAGGTAGTCTAACCTGCTAGCCTGAATTCAGCAAAAAAATAAAGAAGTAAAAAAGTGGGGGACTGTTTTAAAGATATAATGTAGAAAGTGGTGGAGGAAGATATCGGATCCTGATATTAGACTTCTACACACATAGACATTCAGGTGAACACCCAACCACACATACATGAATGAAAACATATACAACACACGCACACACACACACACACACACACACACACACACACACACACACACATACATACATACACACATACACACACATACTTAAACACACACATGGGTGCAAACTTTCTCTGGCCATCTTATAAATATACTTTAGCCCTTTTAAATGAAACAGTAATCGTGGCTGAAGAGTAGATTTAGTTTCTGAAACTTGAAAGTAAGAGGTAGAAAAAATAAAACCCTCAAATTGAGGGTCATAGATAGTTGCTACTTACTTGGACATTTTCCCAGGTGTCAAATTACAAAGGATGAAAGAGAAGCAATAACAAAATTCTGCCCATTTATGGCACCTGTTTGTCAGACTAACTTGTCTCTCAGAGTTAGTCAGCTATCGTAAACTCTCCTGTCCACATTAACAGTTTTAAAGATGATGTTGCCCGTGTATTTCTGCATGCATGCTTGTAATGAAAGCATTGTGCTTCAGGACCACATTGTTTTGGTCCTCTTCTTTCCATATTGTGACTGAGTTCCTGAGCAACTTTATTTAAGAAAGGGGAGATTTGTTTTTACATACAGTTTAGAGAATAGAATAAAACATGATGCAGATGAGTCACTGATCACATTAATTCTATGTTCAGGAAGCAAAGTGAAATGATTGCTGCTCCTTTCTGCACAGAATAGAACCTTAGCCTGTGAATTAAGATGTCTTGTCACTTGATTTAAACTTTTCTGGATACTGTCTCAGAAGCATACCCTAACTATTGTCTCATAAGTTTTTTTCAAACTTTCCACTTCCATTAGTTGGATAATCAATATTAACTGTATAGAGTAAGTATTTTTTTTGGAAATTTGGGTTTGAATTATAAGAATTTAACCTCATTAATCCTTATTAGTCTTATGAGAATAGCATGTTATTTTTGTTTTCTGAGAGATAAAATTTCTAATTAAGCACTTGACTAATCCATTTAAGTTCAAAATCGAAAGAAAGTGGAAAAGCAGAGTTTGAATCGAAGACCATCGAGCTTCAGTAGCTAAAGGAAAATAAGGACTGCTGAGAGGGGAAGGAAGCCTTCCAGAAAGAAGAGCTTAGCAACCGATTAGTCAATAGCAAATGTTCGCCCCCAAGAAACATTAACAGCTATATAGGTTAGATATCCAAGATATCTAACAGTTGAAGCAGAAGAGTTAGCTCTTGTAGAACAAGACTGCCAGATGCATATGTGGATCGAATTGATTTTAACATGACTATATTTTGGTCACTTTGCTTTCTACTCATTCTCTTACTGGGCTCATTATGTAAACGTAAGATAGTATTATGGAATAGATTTTCTTAGCTCATAAACGAAGTAAAACGTTGAAGAAATATATAGAAAAGATTTCTGAATTAATGATAAAATATAGATTAAGACTACATCAGTTGTCAGGAACAGATCTCCCAAAATTGTAGTACCTCTTATGAATGCTGAGATTATGCCATTGTGTATGACCAAGGAAGACTGGCAAAACGTTTTTAGTAATTACTTGGGCACAAATCAATAACAAATATCTGGAAAGCAAATGTATACACTTTATAAAAAGAACTAATCAGATTCTTCCATATATTGTAAAAGAGAACACCAATTCAGAGAGGCACCAACATTCCATACTGATGCAAACAAGTTAGGGATGGCAGGTTATAAGTCAGATAAAATAAGCAAGGTGATTAAATGACTATATTCCTCAGTTCAAAAATCAAATTTGTATGTGATACTTATGGTATTATTAGATTTTTCTGAATCTCTTAACATAATTACTGATTCTTTATATGTAAAAAGATTTGTTTTGCATTCAGAAACTCTTGAGATTTTACCTAATAATTCAGAATTAACCTTGTTATTTATACAACTGCAACAGTACATCAGAAGTAGAAACTATTCATTGTATATTACTCATATTCTGACACATTCTGGTTTGCCAGGTCCACTAGCTCAAAGGAATGAGGAACTTGACCGAATACTGATAGAAAATATATTAGAAACCTCAAATTTCCAGAAGAAATGTCATATTAATGGAAAACATTTGAAGAAAAAATTATATCACTTGGTAACAAGCCAACAAAATAATAATAATAGAAAAGTCCTTCCTACATGTTCTTTAGACAATCAACATCCAATACTTGTTGGTAGTAACCCTAGAAGTACCAAAAAAAAAATATGACATCTGGCAGGTGGGTGTGTTTTATTTTGAGAACTTAGAAAACAACAGTATATACACCATACCATTAAGACTTACTCAATGTTTCATTAGGTAGCTGCTTTAAGTTGTGAAAAGGCTGATTGTGCAATTACACATTTATTGGAAATAATGGCAATTATGAGGATACCTGCACAAATTAAAAC
Source organism: Grammomys surdaster (assembly GCF_004785775.1). NCBI lineage: Eukaryota > Metazoa > Chordata > Mammalia > Rodentia > Muridae > Grammomys > Grammomys surdaster. Next base: position 3,064,928 of record NW_021604670.1, read on the forward strand.
TGATAATGCTCCCAAATATGTATACAATAAACTGAAGCTTTTTTTTTTGTATTACAAGTTAAAGCACATTACTGGTATAGCTCACAATTCCACAGGACAAGCAGTTATAGAAAGAGCCAATCATATCTTAGAAGAACTGCTTATTACACAAAAATGAAGAGTAAAAACCCCAAAGACAGACAAAATAATTCTTTGTTAACTCTAATTTTTTTTTATGTTGTGTGAAAGGAACAACAGCAGCTGAGAGGTCCTGCGTAATTAAAAAACTGAGTAACTAGGCCAACCAATACACCATAAGGATTTGTTAACATTAAAGTTGAAACCTACAGTATTTTTAATCCATGGGGATGTGGTTATACTCATGTATTAACAGAGAATGGAAAAGTATGGTTACCAACAAAACTTATAAAGATTAAATCTGACCAAAGATAATCTCTTATCAACTGAGTCAAGAATGTCTTCACAAAGCAAATAGCCCAGGTGATTCACACTCTGTCCTTGTTTCTGATTTCTCCAAAACATGCATGCAGATCAACTTCAAAACAGCTATACCAACTAGTCAATCATGCAAAAATTGTACAACACATAAACTTGATGAATAACACAGAGGCTGAACAACACAAAGATTGGATAATAGAAAGACTGAACAACAAATACTGCAGCTAGCTATTTTCAGACTAATCATTTTTCTCCCTCAGGCCCAAAACATGGATTCTATGCCCCAATTCAGCAAGAAGCAGTTATAAGAAGACTGTCGTCCCAGTTCCTTAAGTTGGGGTAGATTGTTTTGGTTGTTTTGTGTGTTGTGAATTTTACCATCTAAGGTGGTAGGTTGTTGTTGGTTATTATCTGGGAGCAAACAAAATAAAGTTGATTAGTGTATATTATTAGAAATGTAATTTTGTTTTGTTTGAATTATTGTATATTGATAGAAATTTAAGATTGAATATTTGACTTATTATATATTGATAGAAACTTAAGGTTGTTTTGCTTTACTATATTGTACATAATCTGTTTATTTAAAATGCCATAAGGTTCTAGTTTTATGGTTTTAATAATTATTTCTATATTTTGTAGATTGTTCATCTTAGAAGAAAAGATAATTTTTTTTAAACAGAAGAGGGGATATGAAGTGGAAATTCCTGGTTTCACTGGAGAACTAGTTGTGTCATGTGCTGTTTTACTGGAAGCTTTTATGAGAGGATGTTTTGCCTAGGCAGACATGTGAGAGGATATTTTCCTGAGGCAGACACTTGAGAAGACAGGTGATGTTTGCAAACATCACCTGTAAGTAGAACCCAGCAGAAAATAACAACATTCTTGCATTGGCTCACCTTGCAAGGATTCATTGATCTTCATTCATGTCTCATTATACTCCTTATAATGCTTTGCTGGTCTTCACTGATCTTCTCTTGTTGTGACCTTGTAGAGAGAAATGTGCCAAAGAATTTAACTATTTGTGGTATTCTGGATACTTCTTGTTGCTTCTGTGGACTTGTGCCAATTCCATGGAGCCTCATAGGTTGTTCTGGATTGAGCCACTGCTACTAATTTGTGTTTGGTATTTGTTGATTAGACTTGAATGCAGTTATTAATTTGTGTTTGATATTTTGGACTGGACTGCTGATATCCAGACAATAACAACTGGAATTGTTCCAAAGAACTACTTCTAAACAGGTACGTATCCCTATTGTCCTTTTAACCATATTTTATGAAGCACCAGCTACAGCTTGAAGAGAGGTTCCTGAGGAAGGGGTGTTTGGGAGCAGCAAAAGAATGACTCAAATCACTTGTGGGTAAAAGCTGACAGCTTTGTGTTCTGTTTCAGCTGTCTCTCTAGAGATCTTCAGACAGCTCAACTTTTGCAGACCAAAGCCCTATCTTTTATCAATTCAATCATCTATCCCAGATTCCCTTTTGCTTATCCAATGAATCAGTATTTTATGATCTTAGTCCTTTAATTTTAAGATAAGACAACAAACAAGTAAATTATTTTTGCATAGCAAATGAGTTCAGAAATGTGCCTGCCTTTGTAAGCACAAACAATAAGCTAGCTTGGTGGGATCTACCTCTGAGATCACAATTACTATTTCCTGGGCCTAAACTAGTTGTGTCCCAGCCTGACCTTGAACTCACAAATCTACTGGCCTTTGTAAACACAAACAGTAAATTTAGCTGGGTGGGATCTAGATCTGCTATCACCACTCCGTAAATTTCTTTGTCTTCATCCTTAATATATTTGTCAAGCTAGTTCATTGTGCAGCTGCCTCTGTTCTATTAGGTTTGTGAAGCCCTTCATATAATTAATATTGTATATTTATATTGAGAAATCCTACTTATGCATTTTTTAAATTCATATCAGAGCTCTTTTCCACAGCCGTAAGGCTATCTGACACTGAAGTTCTCAACATTTATCTATTCCTGAAGTTTGAGAACAATGGGGATGGGTGCACAGTGTGAACCAAACACAATTTCAAAAGTCCCATCCAGTATGGAAAATTCCAAACTCTATAAAGGGCAAAGGGGCAAAGATTCACCCAGTCGCTATCAGTCTCTAAGGTCAATATAGTTAAGATCTCATTTGGAGTTCCGTTCACCTGCTCTACTCCAGAACTCAGGGGTCTGTAAGCACAATGAAGTTTCCAATCAATCCCCAAAATATTAGCTAACTCATGACTTACCCAGGACAGGAATAAAGGTCCATTGTTTGACTCAATAAGCCTAGGGATGCCATACCTTGGAAGAATTTCTTCTAGTGGTTTCTTTGTTACCATCTGAGCAGTCCCATGTTTAGTTGGGAATGCCTCAGTCCACTCTGAAAAGGTATCTATGAGCACTAGTAAATATCTGTATCCAAATTCTCCTGATTTTACCTCCATGAAGTCTGTTTTCCAATAGACTCCTGGCTTGGTGCCCTGGTATCAAGTACTGGTGTTCTTCTCACTGGCAACTTCATTGGTCAATTGACAGGCCTTGCTGTTCTTAATAATTTTAGCTATTTTTGAATTGGCATCTCTAATTCTGATGTGGAACTGTCAGACTAAGTCCTGCGTTCTTCGGGCACCCATGTGTGAAGAATGATGGATTTTTTTCCAGTATTTGAAGACTCATTTTTTCCTGTGCAATTAGTTTTCAGTTTGCTGACCTCCATTATCCCTTATAACACTGAGGAATGGGCAGGTTTCAGGTCCAGAACACATCGTTTGTAGTCTGGTCAGGAAATGTGAGGTCTCGGGGACTAGCGCAAACAAGTGCATGAGAGTCCTAATTTTTAGAATCACCCACTGATCTGTTTCATCTGCCTTATGATTGCTTTCTGAGATTGTGTCTTTTCCTTTCTGGTGTCTTAATCAGTAGATGACTGCCAGCTTTTTAGGCTCCCATAGAGCCCTTAGTATGGAGAAGATTTTTTTTTTCTTTATGTTTGATAGTCTTTCCTTTTGCTGTCAGAAGGCTCCTCTCTCCCTATAAATAGCCCCATGGATATGAGCAGTAGCAAAGGCGAACCAGTTGTCTGTGTTTCTTGTTTTTTCTCAGCTCTAATGTCTTGGCCAGAGCTACCAGTTCAGCTTTCGGGGATTATATTTCTTCCAGGAGTGGGTCCACCCATATGCTTTCAGTGTTTGAGACAACCGCTGTCCCAGCATACCTCTGTCCATCCTGATTGAAGCTGTTGCCATTGGTGAACCTGTTACCTCTGCATCCATCAAGGGGGTATCCAGAAGATCTGATTTGGTCCCATGGTTGTGGGCCAAACTGCCTGAGCAATTATGCAGATGCCCATCAAGGTCTAGGTTAGACAGCAGGGTAGCTGGGATTAGGGCAGCTGGGGCCTGAAAAGTTATCCTGGGGTCATTGTAAGAGGTAAGACAGGTAATGTGTCATTTTGGCATCATCCTTAACCAGGAAGCCATTGCTGGAGTCATGTGTAAATAGGGGGAGCCAGCTTCTGGCAATTGGATTTACTTTCTTTGATAGGCTGGCACTAGGGCCCAGATACTGAATATGTATCATACATATCTAGGGAAGTTACCTCTAGTTGGCAGGGTAGGGTCTTCTTAGTGGAGGCTCAAGAGTCTAAACTTCTCAGGGCCTCCAAGAGGTCCTGGGTCTCTTTTAGACATTGTTGTTTTGTTTCTACTGCTAGCAGGAGGTCATTTATAAACTGTTGAAGTGATTTTATCTTTAGATTTCAGCAGGATAGGATTTTGAGCTCTAGTAATTATTAACAAGGAAGCTGGTGGGTTTTCCCCTCTACTTTTAGGGTTATCCAAATCCTGTTCCCCCATTCTTTATCTTCTAAGGTAAGAGTTTGGATAGGCTTCTTTGGGGAGTGCCACTTAAGTGGGGGGCATTCTCTCGATCATTATTGCCCCCCTTGCTTCTTTCTTCAGGGATGCTTTCTGGTTTAGGTATCACTTACTGTCTTCTGGTTAAACTGTGGCTGCCAGGTGGATCTTTGCCTGATCTTTGCATCTGCTTCTCTTCTCCCACTATCACCACCATTAAGTCCCTCAGACTTTTCTACTGACCTCTTTCCCTGGCTAATATCATACACTTTGTCCAACAGAGCCTGATGGTAAACTAATTGCCTCCTTTTAACTTCAATGGTGTTAAAGACCAAGTCTGATAGAGTTAGGGGAATGCAAGCATCAATAGCTGTTTGGTTATTGGGGGACTCCCCAGTGGGACCAGGAACCAGCTTTCTGGCCTCTCCCTGAATTTTCTTCCTCTCTTCTGTACTAAAGGGAACCTGTAAAAGTTGTTAGCAATGAAGGTCAGTAGTGACAAAGGACCAATAGTGATAAGGTTTATTCTCTTGGTTGTTGACAGGCCCAGCTGGACACAAGGGCAGGATGACAGACTCTAGATCAGGGGGCAGCCATCATTGATTTCATGTACCTCTAGCAGGCCCCTGTCCCCTGTGATGGGGCTGCCTCTGCCAGAGCTGCCTGTGGGAGGTGCTGTCACATCTGAGGAGTTGAATAAGTTGTGGGTAGAAAGATAGCATCATCTTCCATTCCTCCTTGGAGGACAAGTAAAGGGATGATGCAGAAGGAGATGGATGGTTGGTATCTCTTCCTTAGTATCCTTGGGCTTTTTGGTAGCCAAGGCTAGAACTCTCCCTGTTGTCTAGGGGAAAAATGTTTAAACCAAGAGGGTGGTCCTCTAAGAGGTCTTGTCAAACCACCAAAAAGGTATTTGGTGCAGATGGCCAATTTTGGGTTTGAAAATGATTTTCTCAATCCCTTGGACCAATCTCAGGTCAAAATATTCTTTTGGTGGGGGGGGTCAGTTAATGTTGAAAGTGGGCCATTCTGACCCACAGAATGTGGGTCAATTTACCTTTCTTAATACTGACAGAGATATTCTCCACTCCCACTCCTTAGTTTTAACATTCTCTAATGGGGTTGACAGTATCTGTACCATGTCAATATGTTCACCAAAGTCACCTTGTAATAAGAAACACAAGTATAACACACAAAGACACAAGTTTGACATTTTCCCTCTCTCAGGCAGAAACGAGAAACAACCAGAAATTGCAGATCACACACAAGAAAAGAAATTCGTCTCTTCCTCCATGTCAGGAAGAGACAAAAGTAATCAGACTTTTGGGTGCCCTCTTGACTCTCCTAACCCATGCCCACCCCAGAATGGTGCTCAAATTGTCTCCTTACCCTGCGTGATCAAGGTCCCCTGACATGTGTTTTAACTGTGTCCTGGCCACAGATACAGATTCAAGGCATTTCTTTCATAACAGAATTACAAATGTAGCACCACTAGAAATTTATGAGCAAAAAACTCTAGACCATGGTGCCACACAGACTCTTAGTACACAAACCTCCAACTCAGATGGGGTGCTATATGGAACCAAACTGTTGTGCTGCACAAACCACATAGACAGATTTTACATGTGAACAGACAGGAAGCTCTTAACATGGACAGATTTAGCATATGAACAGACAGGAAACAAAGTTTATTGTAGCGCTACAAACACACAAATGATCAGACCTAGACTGAATTTGCTCGCACCGAAACCCTCTAGATCAGTGGCACTGAAAGTCATGGGGAACTTCTCAGCCAGTGCACCAAAATGTAGTACCGAGGAAGTGTTCGTGAACCCTGAAAGACCAATCGGGAGCGAATCCAATGCAATCACACCAGGGTCTATATTTACAAGCGCAAGCTCGGGCTTATCCTACTACCATCCACAGGATGATTCCTGTGAAGAAAAGCTCCAAACACTTGTCAGGATGAGGTTTTATAAAAAATGCCAAGGGTTGAGTGTTTCTAGGCTGGCAAGCATCTAAATAGGGGTGTAACTCTGGCCTTTAGCATACTTGGCTGATGGTGGAAGCCAAAGTATAAACTTAACTTCTGCTTTCCACCTGACAGGTGGTTGATAGGAAGTGAAGTAGCTCCGGTGGGCTTATAAACTGGAAGTGCAGATTTGTTCAGGATTAACCTGGAAACTGGTGCTAGATGCAGGATTTGTTGGGAGGAATAACCTGGAGATACAGGTCTTGTTGGGGAGTACCCTCGAAACTGGAGTTAGGCTCAGGCTTTGTTGGGGGTAACCAGGAAACTAGAGTAGGTACCGGCCTGTTAGTATACATAGGTTAAACTTAGGTCAGGCTTTCAAAGATGGAAGCTGAACCCCAAAAGTTTGATCTATCAATATAAAGTTAGAAAAGAGGCAAGGGTGTTAAGGGAATCTTAGTCCTGGCAGAAATCCTTTAAGTAGGAAATCATTTGTGTTGCATCCAGTGGAAATAAAGATAGTATTTTCAACAAATTTGCTTGTTCAACTGTCAGTCAACATATATAAGAATGCAAATTGATATCAGACAGGCATATCAGTCCTTGTCCCCATAAGGGAACTGGGTCTGGGCCATCCCCTTTAAAGGTAAGAGGGTCGTTCCCTATATCTGTGGTAAAGTTTTGTTGGTCTTGGTGGTGCCAGAGGCAGTCAGCAGCAGATTTGCCATGAGCTTTCAGTTTTAGAGAGTTAAAAGTCAACAAGGCATGATGGAGAGTATTTCAGGGGGACTCCTTCTGAGGGGGTACCGTTCCCCCTCTTTTGTTTTTAAAGCCAATTTTTCAGAGTTCTTATAAAATCAGGGCAGAAGCGCCAACAGTCGCTCCTTCCAGACTCAGAGAGTGATGAAGACTCTATTTAAGGATATATAAATCTATATTAATAATCTTTTGTCAAAGGACTGTTATAGCACCGCTGACAACTAATCAGACTAATTGCCACAGCCCTTCTATACATAGAGAAGGGAGGAGATGTCAGGGGCAGCCCTGCTTACACACTGTAGGCCTAAAATCAGCCAGAGGCTTAAAATCAGCAGTGGGCCTGTCATACATGTATACTAACACCAAGTCTTGGGTCTCAGTGGAAGAACATTGAAACAGATGGCTATAAGCTAATGTCAACGGGCAGCTTTTGTGGAAATTTATAAGCCTGAGTGGACATGGACCTTGTAAATAGGTAGCCTTGGCAGACAATACCAGCTTAGATGGGGACAAGCGAGTCATAGGCAGAGTCATGGTGACTTGTCCCCTGAACCTTCACCCACCCAGTTCTGAAGATACCTGTATTCTCCCTGAGCACTCACACTCCAGTGTCATTCCCTTCCCCATGTCCTGCCTTTCTGTGATTATACCCCTGTGTGAATTAATTATGATTTGAGAAAAAATTAAAAAATAAAAAAGGAATGAAAAAAAATGCAAATTGATCCATTCTTATCTCCCTGTAAAAAGTTCAAGTCCAAGTGGATCAAGGATCTCCACATAAAACCAGATACACTGAATCTAATCAAGAAAAAGTGGGGAGAAGCTTTGAACACAAGGTTGTGGCAGAAATTTCCCTGTCCAGTCTATATGCAGTGGAAAGCCTATGACTGCACAGAGAAAAGAGAGTCAGAGCTAAAGGTGGCAGAGAGGGAGTCACAGGAAGAGAAGAGAGGGAGGAAGGCAAAATGGAAACAGACATGAACCAGACTATTTGGCTTTAGTAGTCTCAGGTAGTTATGCATATCAAAAGGTTAGGATAATTGGGATAACTTGTCTAAATTGTGTGAGCACGTTGTGTATTGAGATTTTATTGCTTTGTTTAATCATGATTAACTATAAGCATTAAGAGTTTTATTTTTGCCAGGTTAATGGGTATTGTGATATCTAATCAAGAGGACGGTGGTTATTGCATGGGAGCAGGCTAGCACTGTGGAGGCTTCAGGGATGACCTAGGGGACAGGCTAAGAGCTGGGGAGGCTTAAGGTGTTGGCAAGTGGAGGCAGCAGCCATTCCAACATGTTGGGAGTCCCTGGCACTACTGAAACCACCAGCCAATGATGAGTTTACTGTTGGAACATGGTAGCTGAGTCGGCAGCCAAGCCCAATGCCACATTTCTAATACCTCCCACTACATATGGGCACAGGGGAATTTTTCCTGAACAGAATACAAATGGCATATACTCTAAGATCAAGAATCAACAAATGGGACATCCTAAAATTACAACGCTTTTGTAAGGTAAAGGACACTGTCAATAGGTCAAAACAGCAACCAACAGATTAGGAAAAGATCTTTATCAATCTTACATCCAATAGAGGGCTGATATACAATATATACAAAGAACTTAGGAAGTTAGACTCCAGAGAACCAAATAACCCTATTTAAAAATGGGGAACAGAACTAAACAGAGAATTCTCAATTGAGAAAACATGAATGGACAAGAAGCATGTAAAGAAATGTTCAGCATCCTTAGTCATCGGGGAAATACACATCAAAACAACCCTGAGATTCCACTTCACACCAGTCAGAATGGTCAAGTTCAAAAACTCAGATGACAGCAGATGTTGGCTAGGAAGTGGAGAGAGAAGAATACTCTTCCATTGTTGGTAGGATTGCAAGCTGGTATAACTACTCTGGAAATCATTCTGGTGGTTCCTAAGAAAATTGGATATAATACTACCTGAGGACCCAGGTAAATCTCTCCTGGGCATATACCCAGAAGTTGCTCTAACATGTAGTAAGGACACATGCTCTACCATGTTCATAGTAGCCATAATTATAGTATCTAGAAGCTGGAAAAAAACCAGATGTCCTCAAATAGAGGAATAAATACAGAAAATGAGGTTCATTTACACAATGGAGTACTACTCAGCTATTAACAACAATGACTTTATAAAATTCACAGGCAAATGGATGGAACTTGAAAATATGATCCTGAGTGAGATAACCCAGTCACAAAAGAACACACATGGTATACCTTCACTGATATTAGCCCCAAAGCTCAAATACCCAAGATACAATTCACAGACCATATGAAGCTCAAGAAGAAAGAAGACCGCAGTGTGAATTCTTCAATGCTTCTTAGAAGGAGTATCAAAATACTCACAGGAGTTAATATGGAGACAATGTGTGGAGAAGAGACTGAAGGAAAGGCCATCTAGAGACTGCCCCACCTGGGGATCCATCCTATACATACCCAAATGTTATTGTGGATGCCTGGAAGTTCTTGATGACAGGCAGGAACCTGATATGGCTATCTCCTGAGGCTCTTACAGAGCCTGACAAATACTGAGGTGGATGCTCTCAGGCAACCATTGGACTGAGTGTAGGGTTCCTGATGGAGGAGTTGGAAAAGGGATTGAAGGAGCTGAGGGGCTTTGCAGCCCTGTGGGGGGGGCAACAGTGTCAACTGGCCAGACTCCCCAGAGCTTCCATGGACTGGATCACCAAACAAAGAGTCCACATGGAGGGACCCATGATTTGGCTGCTTATGTGGCAAAGGATGGCCTTGTTGGACATCACTGGGAGGAGAGACCCTTGGTTCTGTGAGGTTCGATGCCCCAGTGTAGGGGAATGCCAGGGTGGGAAGGCAAGAGTTGGGGGGCACCCTCATAGAGGGAGGGAGAGTGGATTTCCAGAGGGAAAACCTGGAGAGGGAATAACATTTGAAATGTAAAAATGAAATATCCAATAAAAGAAAAAAATAATTTAAGTCTCTATACTGTTTGTACTAATGCAATACATAAGTATTGTATAATGATTTAAAACAAAAGGAAAGTGGGGGGATTACGGATTACTTATCTGCTCTAGGTAGCTGTGCAAGAAGATGCCATGTTTATCATGTATCTGGGATAGGCAGTAACAGCTTGTCTGTGAAGAAAAACAAACCTGGCTTAAATGGATAGTGTTATTTTATTAATTAAGGATAAAATAATGATTGTTGACATAGTCAGTTTGACCTATGGGAGGTAGACCCAATATAATTGAAGCTCAAAAGAATTTTTAAACAATTTGAAAAAAAATTAAACAATTTTGAGTTAAAATGCATGAACATTTTTCCAGGTGTTACAGTTATGAGGGAAAAATAAGCATTTAAACAAGTTTTATACAAAGAAGAATGAAAATTTTCAGTTTTCAGTGAGCTGTGCTGTTCCAAGCTGTCAGCAATAAGATTCCACCCAATATTTTTGGTTTGGTGGGTCCTTGCAGTACAGATGTCAGGATGTCATCTATGTCTGGATTAGGGGAGGGGAGGTACCTGCATTACCACCATGGCCACTACCAGCTGCTTGCTTCAGAGGCCTGTAGATCTGTGTCAGGCAGGTCCATCTTCCTTGAATGTGGGTCTCCTTGGCTGTGTGTCACCATAGTTTGGCAGGTGGTGGTAGGATGTGTGCCACACTCTGCAAACCCTGGAAAGCAGAACAGGAAGAGAAGCTATAGAGACATCTGGTAGAACCCAGCTACTGAGGCCTTAGGTTCCCCTTTTTAAAATGAAGAGAGCTCCTGGAAAGCTGCCATATTTGTAAGTCCTTGTGACAGCATGGGTATAAAGCCAGCACAGATATGGACAAAATATGTAATATTCTCAGAGTGCCTTACAGGCCTAAGCAGGTCTCTGAAGGTTTTGTTGACATTTTTGTAATCTAATTGTCTTAATATACCTGCCACCTCTTCATTAGGAATTACTTTTGTGACTGCATGCACTAGTTGAGACCCAAAGTCAATGTAAGGCTCTTCTCTGCCCAGTTGGATGTCTGCCAAAGTCAAGGTTTGTGACCCAGAAGAGAGTAACTTACAACATTGTAACAGAGGATTGGTCAGATGGACAGACTCTTAGGCTACCTCTCCCAGCTTCCTATGAGACTGTTCCTCAGGTTTTCTTTTCTTTCTAACCTTGATTCCCTGAGCAAAGAATTAGAAAAAGATGAATGAAGTTTTTAAGTTTTGGGTGAACTTGTCAATAGAGGAGGCTATTCCTCATTGTGATACTTAATGGCCTCTTCTTCTAAATCAAAAGCACTGCTTGGATCCCTTCTGCATGGCAGGACTTGTCAATCTTTCTCACCTTCCTTTGATCAGAGGGTAATAGAGAGCATGAAGCATTTAGGAATACTTATTAAAGTAGGTTTTGAAAAACCTAAGCCTACATAAAGGAGACAGTGAACTTCCGGTTTTCCAAGCCCCATACAAAAGATCTGCAATTAGAGTATGCCCAAATAATGTATTCCTAATCATACTTGAAATAATTGTTCTTGCTCTATATTAATGAATGGAACAAAGGTCCAAATGTAGATAACCTTCAAAATATTTCCTTGAATAAAATTTATATACTGAATGCTAAAAACTCAATTAATATTAATATCTCATACAAAATACTCTGTACTCATGGTAAATATCTTACCAAAAAACAAGGAACAGGAGATACAGAATATGAGATTTTTGCTTGTTTTGTTTTTACCATTTAACAAGATACTAGCTCTTTTTATTCTGTCCTTCATAAGAAATCACGTAGTAACCAAAGATTTTATTTTAATTGGGGACAGTTAGTCAAACATAAAAATATTAGAAACATTTTCATACATTAAAAAATTTCAAGGTAAGAGATATAAAATTCCTGAAAAGAAATAGTTGTACACCTCAAGCACCATTTGTATACCTGAAGTAACATACACATAGGTAAAAAGTCTTGACTTTTTGATGAAATGAACTTTGTAACCTGATGGTATCTAAGAGCTGTCAGGAACCAGGGAGGAAAATGTCACAGCACAGATGGAAGCCCACAGTGATCTTTCTTAAGGTGATACTCCAATATTGGGACTGAGTGACTTACACAAATCTCAAAGGAATACCATTTCTTCAATGTGAACATGCCTCCCTGTGATGGCCTTAGGGAAATTAAACCTCATGATAAGCAAAATAATAACCCCTGAGGCAGTTATGTGTTTGAGCTCTGTGAAGGTATCTGTGTAATCCTTTAAGGTCATGAGGTCTAATATTTCTTCAAAACAAAAAACTCTTCACAGATTTACTTGATACATTATTGGCACACACTTATACAATACCGAAAAAGGATAATGTGCACACTAAGCCATAACTATTACTAGTACAAATGATAACTCATCTAGTGATTGGTTGAAATCTTCATTTAAAAAATCTACATTTTGGCATCGGCCAGTACCTTACTGTAAAGAATAACATACATTATTCTCAGGTTATGCTTTAAACAACTGCTAAGAAGTTGTTAGCTAGAGAGAAAACTGATGAGCAAAATATACAAAAATATTTCTCCATCAGACATTTTTAAAGACTTATTTCATTGTTTACTTTAATGCATGTGCTTATGGACATATATGAGCATAGCAAGAACAGATCAGATCATAGAGAATAGATCAGAGAATAGTTGGGGTCACAGGAGGTTTGGGGCCATCAGAATTAAACTGAGATACACCACAAAAACAAGCAGTAAATGCTTTTAACTGGTGAGCAATCTGTTCAGACTTTTTTGCAAAGATTTTTAATAAAAAAATTTGTTCAATAAGATAAATTAAAATCTACAAAATTTATTTGGCACATATTATTCACAAGAGACTGTGCATGATGCTAGCACTTGACAACTATTAGCTTATCAAAATAGATCCCATTTATGAATATTCTTTAACATGAAAATTGAGACTATACCCAGAATAACTTGCACCTGGAATCCCTGGAACATTAGTGGATAAGCATAAATGAATTACATACTTGATGTAAAAAACACATCTATATTTTAAAATACCAAACTATAATTAGTTTATCCAATATTAACTTAAATACAATCAGACAACAGACTCTATGTAAAGGTATGGGTTGGCAGTGAATTCATCCCGGCCTTTCAGTTATGTCTGCCATAAACTCCAGTTGCAGAATCTGTGTACTCCTGGTAGTGAAGTAGACGTGAAGCATGCATCTGCTCATGCTAACAGCAGTATGCTCTATGCAGCTGAGCACCTTCTGAAAATCTCTTCACTTTTTCTCTTGTCTTTAGAAACATATGAGACATTTTCTAGCCTGGGTATATTTTAGAAAGTTACTCAAACTATTCAAAGATACATTTCCGTGTACATTGTGTACTTTCAATTGTATATCAAATGCAGCAACAGGGCTTTGTGATTTGACCCAAGTCCTACCTACTGAATTGGACTGTGAAAATGTAACATTTATCATAAAATAGCTTGTCATCTTAGATATATCAAATATATTAGAATATTTCACTGATTTAAAAGAAAATTTTGAAGATGAGAATGGGCAGTAGACACTACTTGAAAACAGCAATTAAGAAAGTAGCTTAAGATGACGTAACTATTATAAGTATTCCAGTTATTATAGAAATTATTTTATTCCAGTAAGGGAGATGGCTAAGTCATATCTAATGGAAACAGTAAAAGTCATAAAACCACCAAAGCTGCTTGACAAAGACACAGCAAAGCTGAGCAGAGTAACACAATTGCTATCATGCAGTCTTCCACTTTTCATCATGATCTTTATGTATTGCATGCTTGGGAGAGCTTTTAACATTTGTACAACTTCAGGCTGATGGACATTTTCTTATGAATATTTATGTCTTCTCCCAGGAGTACTAGTTCTAAGCCTCCCCACGAAAGTCCCAAGCATATTACTCCTGCTTTCAGGGAGATATCCTTATCTGGACCACTTAAAGGTCTTTCATGTGCACTGGAGGTTGTGACTCAAAGATTCCAGAGACCTTTCCATGAAGCTCAGACTCCACAATATTCCTGGAACGACTGTTCCTGTACTTACTCAGGAACAAGATTATCAGAACAAAGTAAACTTAAAAAGGTAAACAAGATTCAGGGGCTAGAGGAATTGGCAGTAGATCAGATTGAAAAACTCTTCTTACAATATACTCTGACCATTATGAGTTAATAACACACTGTTCAAGACATGAGAATATGCCCAGGCTGGCTTGGAGATTTTCTTTCTGCCTAATGCCCTTGAAACCACAGATTTTTAAATATTGGGTTATGGGGTTGATAAGGAAAATTATTGAAAAAGATAGTGTTGTTCTGTTACTGTTTATCAGTGATAACTAAACTTATGACCAATAGGAAGTTAAAACACATGTCCAAGGACAAAAATTATGCGATCTATGTTTTGGACCACCATGAATCTATCCCTGGCTATGGAGGTTTTTTTATAAATAAAGAAGCAGTCTGACTGCCAGTCAATAACTATATAAGATTCGTTCACCCTCTGTGCCTGACTAACTCCCCCTTTGCTCACTCCTTATCTCTACTGCAGGACCTGGCAATTGCTGGGGCTGGCCTCCAACAGGATGACCCATCTTAAGCAACATTCTTTGGAAATGTTTAGAAGTTTGAAACTGTAATTGAGACTATGTCATCCATCTACCCTCATACTCTGTATGGTAAGATTTCTGACCTTACATAAACTCAAGAAAGTCTGGCAAAGAGTCAGTTCTGTCATAGGAGAAATTGGACTCTCTGTGTTATGTAGACTAATGTACCAGAGAACTAGAATGTTGCATGGAGAGGTATAAATTTACACGTTTTCTTAACAAAACCTTTCTGTCCACCAAAGGGGGACCTCACCACTTGTTTATCTGGCAGGATAATGTCAATAATCTATGCTAAAAGGTAGATTAGTCAATGAAGCCTAAAATGTCTTTGGATTCCACTAAATAGTAATGTCTGACTTTGTTTGAAAAAATAGACAATGTAGGAAGATAACTATTTTGAAAGATGATCTCATGTATCCTAATCTCACTGTAATCATCATTGTCTCTTCCATTCTTCCCTGCATTGAGGCACTTTGGTTTCACCCCACTTATCACTGTCTCTGTACTGTTCTCTATTTTAGAAGTCAGTATGAACTGAAACCTATCTAGCAGCTCAGGCTGGCTATCAAATATTTGGAAACTACAATTCTGCTTTAAAAGTTGTAATATCCTCTAGCAACAGGAGTTGACTCATTAAAGACCCTTTTGTAAAGATACAATGGTGATCCAGACTATATTCACCTAGGCAGTTGCATATGCAGACCTTTTCTCTGTTTCATCCCAGTATATATTTTTCTTCCAGCAATGTAGTCAACAGACACAATAAGGAAATATCTTGTATTTGATCGTGTAATTACAACACAGGTTGAGCAATTTTAAAGAACTATTACCTAAATTTAGAACACAGTTATCGGCTGACTCTGGATTCTGTAATGTGGTGCAGCTAAATGTTAAATATTTCTCTCAGCAATAATCCTAGCAGGACATTCAGGCATTTCATGTTTTTAACATTGTCTGTCACAGTATTTCCTATAATCTCATCATAACCATTCGAATGAAAAAAAATTCAAGAAAAGACAACACAAGGTGTTGTGAATTGTAGGAGTGTTACAATGAAGGATGGAGCAGGGAGAGGGAGGAGCAAGGCAGACATTGAAGAGATTTAAAGTCTACAAAGGAATACATGATTGATGTAAATGTGCATTTATATTTTTTTCTATAGAAATCAAGGCCTTAGGAAAAATCTGTGGTTTTATTCTAATTATGATTGATCTTATTTCTTATCTAGAGTTATAGAAGGAATTATAAATTCTTTCTAGCCCATATAAAGACAGACAATCCAGGTATTTTATTTACAACTCACAAGCATAGATTGGGCAGGTTTAGAGTTATTATAATTTATTTACCAGACAGTATGTCCCTTGTTACTTGATGTTTTTCCTGGTCACATGTTCATACTCATCACCTCTCGTGGCAGCTTCCTTCTCCCTTCATGTTGTTTCTTCTTCTTCCTCTCTACCTATAACATCCTCAATCAATCTTCAAGTCCCACCTTTCTCCTTTTACTGTCCAATCACAGGTGCTAGCTTTTAATTGACCAGTTACATTGGGGAGAAAGCTTTGTATAGCATCACTTGGTGTGCTTTGCTCATCAGAGCCAGTATTTATCACTTAAATACAAGGAGCACCAAACCAATTCCCTGTACTCACTCTTTTGTCTAAATAAAAAGCATATTTCCCTTATAAACAATATATAGTAGGAACACACATAACAATTATGAAAACTATTAAGAGTTATATTCAAACAGTCCAGCCTGCTTGTATTTGGCAATCTTTGGATAAGTATTTTATCATTTATCCTATCTCGGTGAGTTTATAATTCTGTATCTAATTTATTTTCTCAATACCATCTTAAGTATATTAATCCTCTAATTGTCATAACTTTCAATTTCCAACCTTCAAACCTCCTTAGACCCTAAAACATTTTCTTAGCTTCTTATAAATTAAGTTTAATTATGAGACAATGGCTATCCAGTCTTCAATCCATTTGAGACCTGAGTTGGAATGAATATTACCTAGCATACAGGAAGTACAGGAAATCAGCTTCCAAAAATCGTAGAAATTAAACAGAATATTGACTGCCTGAACAGTCCATAATATTTCTAAAACATTGGACCATCATATTCAGCCTTCTGGGACAAAATATCTGACAGATCTTTTGTGAAGCAGGAATTATGACGGACTTGCTTATGCTGTTGCGGGAGAGCTTGGCAGTAAACTGCACTGCATCTGTTTGTCTTTCTGGACAGCATTTTATTTTGGAGATGAATTTAGGAAATTTTCTTTGCCCAGTAGCTATCTTGCCACAATTGAAGGAACTCCATATGGAGGTTTTTTGAAACTCATATCTTCTTTCAAATTGAATGGGGTGCTGGCAGGAGCTGATATGTCTCATCATCAAAAAGACTTTAAATTAATAAAAATTAAACACATTTAAATGTCATATTCTGAGAGTCTCTGGGTTTTTGAAGACCATCCATCTATTTATAGTATATTTGAAAAGGCAAACATTGCTCGTTTCTAGCTATTATTATCTATTCAATCTAGGACATATATCATTGTATTAATCTAGACTAGTCTCTGAACTGACTATGAGTTTGATTGTCAGACCAGTTAATTTGCATTTCTCAACAATTCCTAACAGTTTATAGTAGCACCTTTTAATAAGACTGCAAATAAATATTGCATTTTTAAATGAGCTACAAGTTAGAACATTTCTACAAGAGTGTAAATGTACATACATTATATTGTAACAAAATTAAACTTAGATTTTATATCAATGTTCAAAGATTCATACCAATGAAAATCTTATGCCTGTATTAATGTATAATAATCCTTATTAATATAAACAAAATAACTTATTTAAGCATATCAGTAGCTCTAAATTGAAGAGTAGATTCAATTAACTACACTTTTATTATGTTATTTCTATAAGATAATGCTATACTTCCCCAGTTTTCCTCTCAACTTCCTTACTTTTATCTAAGAAAGAGGAAGGACAGAGAAAGGAAAAGAAAGATTCAACATCTTTGAGTCTAGGTAGGCTCCCTATTTTGCTTCTTCCCTGTCTAAGAACATAACAATTTGCAACACTCTCCTAATGACAACGAACATCTAATATCCATTGAGTGATCAAAAACCAACTATCCATTCTCTTGGGAATGGAGCCTATTTCTCTTATAATTGCTTCCTGCTGATTGGGAACACAGCATTCCTTTTTAAGGACTCAAGAAAATTAGAAAAATGATGAGTCTTAAGAAAGCTAGTTCTAGCATTTGTTGTCCAGTCACTGCATACTAAGAAAGTTTAGCTTAAATAAAATTTTGACTGGATCAGTTTGCAATGTTTGGAAGCTATTCTGGAAGCATGTCTCCTGAGAAATGGTATCTAAGCAGTCTGAGGCAGGATCAGGTGTCTCAGCATTCTCAAGTATTGATCTTGTCAGCACTGCTTACTTGGTTTGGCTTTTCTATATACATATAAGATCTCATAAGTATTCTACATTTCTATACAGACATTTATATAGAATGTACAATGTGCACAGATCAAATAAAGATGATTTTTTGCTTTTTGTTTTGCACAGGTGAAATATATCTCTCTTTCTTTAAAAGTTAGCTTTTAAAAGTTAGATGGTGATGCTTCAATCTGTTGTTCCTGTTCTCTTCCCTAGGTTTTCCATCTTTACCATTCCCCAAGTTTGTACTTTTTTTTATTACTTCTATTTCTAATTTCAGGTCTTTCACAGTTTTATTTGTTTCCTTCAAAGTTAGCTTGGGTATAGATCCTAGGTTAGCATCTATATTTTTTTTTTAAAGATTGTAAGACGTTTCTCCAGGCCCTTCTAGCTTTTAGAGTCTCTATTCAAAAGTTGGGTGTAACTCTGGTAGGTCTGCTTTGGATGTTACTTGCCTTTTTCCCTTGCTACATGTAATATTCTTTCTTTGTTCTGTAGATTTTGTGCTTTGATCATTATGTGATGGGAGGTTTTTTTCTCTTCTGGTCCAGTCTAATTGGTGTTCTATAAGCTTCTGAAATGTTTTAGACATTTTCTTTAGGTTGAGAATATTTTCTTCTATGGTTTTATTGAAAATATTTCTGGGCCTTGGAGCTGGGACTCTCTTCACCTACTTTTATTCTGATGATTCTTAGGTTAGGTCTTTTGATGGTATCCCAGTCTTCCTGGGTGTTTCATGTCTAAATTTTTTTTTTTTTTTGCTTTACAATTTTCTTTGACTAGTGTATCATTTTTTTCTGTTGTCATTTCTAGATCTGAGATTCTCTCTTCCATCTCCTGTATTGTGTGGGTGATGCTTCCATCTATTGTTCCCGTTCTCCTCCCTAGGTTTTCCATCTTTATCAGTCCCCCAGTTTGTGCTTTCGTTATTATTTCTATTTCTACTTTCAAGTCCTTCACAGTTTTATTTGTTTCCTTCAACTGCTTAATTTTATTTTCTTGTATATCTTTAAGAGATTTATTTGTTTCCTCTACCTGTTCAATTTAATTTTCCTGTATGTCTTTAATGGGTTTATTCATGTCCTATTTAAAGTCCTCTATCATTTTTATAAGATTGGATGTGAAATTATTTTCTTGTGCTTCAGTTGTTTTAGGATATATGGGGCTTACTGTATGCAGTAAGGAAGCTGTGCTCTGAGGGTGTCATATTGTCCTGACTTTTGCTGATTGTGTTCATTGAGGGCCTTTGGCCATCTGAATGGCTTTTTCCCTGAATGTTACTGTTGTTGTAGAATTTGGGAAGTGTTGACCTCAAAGGTCCTGGTGTGGCATGCCTCTGTTGGGTATCCTTGGACTGTATGGTTCTGGAGACACAAATCACATAAAGGTGGGCAGAGAGGTGGTAGGGGAATGGAGGTCTGCCTTGGATGACAGGCTGCTCAGGGAAATTCTTCTTGCTCCAGAGGACTCAGAGAGTAAGGAAGATGGGAGGGGAAAGGGAAGCTTACCTGTATAGTTCAGGCTCAGCAAATATGATTCAGGTGGGCAAATCCACAGATGCCAGTCCAGACTACTATACCTAGTAAAACTCTAAATCACTATTGATGGGAAAAAGCCAGTTATTTCAAGACAAATTCAAATTCAAACAATAGCTACCTATAAATCCATCCTTACAGAAAATACTAGAAGAAAAACTAGAAGCAAATGAGGATAACTATATCCAAGAAAACACAGGAAATACATGATTTTATACCAGCCAAAACAAGCCAGCCCCCCCACATACACACTAACAGCACCAACATCAGAACAACAGGAAACAAGATAACAATCAATGGCTGTCTTAGTTAGAATTTTACTGTTGTGAACCATGCTTTAACACCATGGCCAAGGCAACTATTAAGTACAACATTTAATTGGTTCCCCCATCCCACAGTTCCTCATAGCATTCTTCCTCCCTCTTGTCTCTTAGAGGATGTCCTACCACCACCAGGCATACTCCCTACTTGGGGCCACAAGTCTCTCAAGGATTAGGTACATATTCTTCCATTGAGGCCAGATGAGGCAGTCCCCTGCTATATATGTGTTGGGGGCCTCAGACCTACTCTTGTATAGTGTCCAGTTGGTGGTACAGTATCTGGGAGCTCCCAGGGGTACTGGTTAGCTGAGACTGTTAGAGCTAGGATCACTGCCATAGACAAACTCTTATTCAAACTAAACAAAAGATAGAGAGACTGTATCCATGTAAACAAAATCAGAATTGAAAAGGGACACATAACAACAGATACTAAAAAAATTCAAGTAATCATTAGGTCTTCCTTAAAAGACTGTACTCCACAAAATTGGTAAATTTTAATGAAATGGATGATTTTATAGTCAGATACAACTTACCAAGGTTAAACCAATATCAGGTAAACTATTTAAACATCCCAATAAATGCCAAAGAAAATGAAGCAGTCATTAAGTCTTCCAAATGAAAAAGTTCTAGGGTCAGATGGGTTTAGTGCAGACTTTCAGAGAAGGACCATTTATCAATACTTTTCAAACTATTCCACAAAATAGAAACAGGAAGAACATTGCCAAACTCATTCTATGAAGTCACAGTCTCCCTGATACCTAAACCACACAAATACTCAACAAACAAAGAAAACTTCAGGCCAGCTTTGCTTACAAATATTGATGTAAAAAATATTCAATAAAATACTTGCAAACTGAATCCAGGAAGACATCAAAAACATCATCCATCATGATCAAGTAGGCTCCATCTGAGGGAAGCAAGGATAGTTCAAGATGAGAAAATCCATCAATGCAATCCATCATATAAACAAACTGAAAGAAATCACATGATCATCACTTTAGATGCTGAAAAATCATTTGACAAATCCAATACCCCTTCATGTAAAACCTATTAGAGAGATCAGAGATATAGAGCACATTCTTAAACATAATCAAAACAATATAAAGCAAGCCAAAAGACAACATCAACCTAAATGGAGAAAAACTTAAAGTAATTACAATAAAGTTCCCTGTCTATTCAATATAGTACTTGAAGTTCTAGTCAGAGCAATAAGACAACAAAAAGAGATCAAGAGGATACAAATTGGAAAGAAAGAAGTTAATGTACCATTATTCATGGATGGTATGATAATATACATATGTGACCCCAAAAATTCTACAAGAGAACACCCAAAACTGATGAAAAAAAAAACCTTCAACAAAGTGGATGGATATAAGATTAATTCAAAGAAATGAGTAGGCCTCCTTTGAAGAAGTTAGGGAAACAACAAACTTTACAATAGCCACAAATAACAGAATATATCTTGGTGTAACTCTAACTAAGCAACTAAAATATTTGTATGACAAGATCTTCAAGTCCCTTAAGAAAGAAATTGAAGAATATATCAGGATTTGATTTCCCAAGCTCTTGGATAGGGAGGAATAACAGTGAAAATGGTGATCTTACCAAAAGCAATCTACAAATTCAATGCAATCCCTATCAAAATTGTAACATAATTTTTATAGACTTTGAAAGAGCAATTCTCAACTTCATATGGAAAAATAATAAACCAAGCTAGCCAAAAACAATCCTGAACAATAAAAGAACTCTGGGATGAATCACCATTCCTGTCCTCAAGATGTACTACAGAGCAATAGTAATAAAAACTGCATTGTATTGATTCAGAAACAGACATGTTGATCAGTGGAATCAAATCAAAGATCCAGAAATGAACCCATATATCTATGGACTCTTGATTTTTGATAAAGAAGCCAAAACCATACAATGGAAAACAGAAAGTATTTTTACGAGTGGTGCTGGTCTAACAGGACTTCTACATATAGAAGGAGGAAAATAGATCCAAATTTATCACTGTGCACAAAACTCAAGTCAAAGTGAATAAAGGACATCAACAAAAACCAGATTCACTCAATATATAAGAAGAACTGAGGAAATAGCCTTGAATGTTTTGGTACAGAAGAGAATTTCCTGAACAGAGCACCAATGGTTCAGCCTGTAAGGTCTACAACTGATAAATGGGACCTCATGAATCCTTAAAGATTCTGTAAGGCCAAGAACACTGCAATAGGGAAAAAAATGACAGAATAAAACTTGAAAAGTGTCTTCACCAACCTTACATC
Source organism: Grammomys surdaster (assembly GCF_004785775.1). NCBI lineage: Eukaryota > Metazoa > Chordata > Mammalia > Rodentia > Muridae > Grammomys > Grammomys surdaster. The sequence continues at coordinate 3,087,173 of NW_021604670.1, forward strand.
TGACAGAGGTCTAATAATCCAAAATATGTAAAGTATTAAAGAAGGTAAACATGAACAACCCAAATATCTTAATTAAAAAATGGGGCACAGAGCTAAACAGAGAATTATCAAGTGGAATCTCTAATGGCGGAGAAGCACTTAAAGAAATATTCCAAGTCCTTAGTCAACAGGGAAAAAAAAATCAAAACAAGTCTGAGATTCGATCTTGTAACATAATTACAAGTCAGAATAGCTAATATCTGAAACTCAAGTGATAGCACATGCTAACACATGTAGAGCCAGGGGAACACTCCTCCATTGCTGCTGCGAGTGTAAACTTGTACAACCACTTCAGAAATCAAATTGGTGGTTTCTCAGAAAACTGGGAACAGTTCTATCTGAAGACCAATCTGTGCTGATCTTGAGCAAATACCAAAAAGATGCTGCAGCATCATACAAAGACACTTGTTCAACTATGCTCATAGCAGCTTTACTGTAATAGCCAGAAATTGGAAACAACATAGATGTTCCTCAGCTGAAGAAAAAAATGTGGTACATCTACACAATGGAATACTATTCTGCTAATAAAAACAAAGACATCATCAATTTTGCAAACAAATGGATTATCTTGAGATCTTCCTGAGTGAGATATCCCAGTCTCAAAATGACATTCATTGCATGTACTCAATTGTAAGTGGATATTAGCCATAAAATACAGGATATCCATGTAGCATTTCACAGACTCAAAGAACCAAAACAAGAAGGAAGGCACAACCAAGGATGCTTGAATCTCACTTACAAGGAAGAGTAAAATAGTCTTAAGAGGCAGGTAGAGGGAGGAATATGGATCAGAGAGTGAATGGGGAGGAGAACGGTGGTTTCAGGATTAGATGTAGGAAGAGACAGGAGAGATGGCCAGATGCCCATGAGAATAATGGAAATCTGCAACTGATAGGGTGGTGAGGTAGGGGACATCTCCAGTAAGAGACAGGGACCTGGGATATGAAAAGTACCCAAGAATGGGTGGAAGTGTCTCTAGCTGTGACTCACAGCATTGGAGATATGGAACCTGAAGAGGTCAAATCCTGTAGCCTGGCAGGAACCCCAGTGGAGAGATAGGGACATCAACCCACCCTCAAATTTTCAACCCCAAATTTATCCTGTCTGCAAGAAATGTAGGGACTAGAGATTGAGCAGTGACTGAGGGATCAGTCAAACATTAACCAACCCAACTTGAGACATCACATGGGCAAGCACCAATCACTGACACTATTAATGATGATACTCTGTTATGTTTGCAGGCAGAAATCTATTGTGGCTGTCCCCTGAGAGGCTTTACCCAGCAGCTGAGTCAAACAGATGCAGACACCCAGAGTCAAACAATGCATGGAGCTCGGGATACTTATGGAAGAACAAGAGGAAGGATTGTGGCCTCTAAAGGAATAGGAAATCGACAGGAAGACCAACAGAGTCAAGTAACCTGGAACCTTAAGGCTATCAGACATTGAATCATCAACCAAAGAACATACATGGGCTGGATGTAGTTCTCCTCAAATATATGTAGCAGCTTGGTCTTTATATGAGTCCCTAATAACTGGAATGGAGTCTATCCCGAAAGCTGTTACCATGTGGGATCATGAAAGGCAGCCTGATTTCGGGTTGAGCCAGGTTTGGAACCCTGGTGGCCCTGCAGGAGACCCCATAGGGTACTCTGCAAGAGATGGTAGGCATTTTGCCAAGCTCCCAGACTCCAGGTTCCTGACAGGAGGCCTCCATAGATTTTTGTCTTTCAGTCAGGTAATGGCAACATCCCTACTTAGTCCCACCACGGGAAGAAGGCTTTTGAAGCCTCAAGACAGATCTCCATATTAATGAGGTACCTAAAGGCCAGAAGGACTTAGCCAATTAAGCTTTCCTTCTCAGACACTCCTCCCTGCAAAAGGTATTTAACCTTAGGCCCTGAGAACTTGGGTATGGTTTCTCATTTACTTTTCTCCATGACAATTAATGTCTTAAAACCATGGACTGTCTCTATTCACCAAGATCTGTAGTGGGGAGCCATAGAGAAGACCTTCACTTACACAGCAGCTGTCTATTCTCCTGTAGAAGACTTCTTTGCGTTCCAGCCACAGTAACTACCAACCTAAACAAGCCACCAGCAACTAAGCCAAGGACTTCCCCTGTGAGGTACAGCTAGGGCTTCTCTTCCCCTCTCTCCTTCGGCCATGGGCTAGTGAAGCCTATGGGCCCCCATTTGGTTCTCAGAGCTTCTGTAACAGCTTTCAGTGATGCCTGAGTGCCCAAGAGCCTTAAGGCCAGATGGTGACTGGCCTCTGGGCAGGACTGGGGACCCTCACCCCAGCCAGCTCCTCCACCCCGGGAGCAGAGTCCTGAGGCTTCACGTAGCCCATCGCCTGGTATAGGGAGAGGGCAGTCAACCTTCCTGCACATCCTGCCTCCCTGAGAAGCCCTAGCCCCTTGGCGGGGCAGACGCTGGACCCCCACTTTAATCCAACATTACCTGTCTGTGAGATTTTTTTTTTCTAGCTGGGCTGCCTTGAATGGCCTCAGTGGGACAGGATGTGGGTAGCATCACAGAACTTTAATGTGCGAGGGTTGGAGAATACACAGTGGAGCCCTCACAAACTCAGGGGAGAAGGGGTGGGGGAACTGGGGCAAGCATTGTGGGAGCAGGTGACTGAGAGGGGATAGAGAGCAGGATGCAAAGTTAATTAATTAATTAATTAATCAATCAGTATTTTTGTTTGTATATAGCTGGTACTATCAATTTTTTATCTATGTCATTTAAAAGAATGGTATGAAAATCTTCAGGACTTTGTAGCCAACAAGATCCATTGGCTATGCACAGACATTTTTTCATGTCTGAGGCAGTTTCAGAGCTTTTTCCAAGTAATAGGGTCAATGTGTATATTACTTATCTTGTTGATCTTTCTAGTCTCCCTTTTCTTGCCTGTAGCAAAGACCTTCAAGAGGTCTTCCCTGGTCAAATTTTATTTCCAATAATTTGGATGGAACACATAGCTTTTCTTTTTCTATCAGAACAAATATAGGACCTCCTACCCAACATATATCTCCCTTTTCATTTTGGAATTAGTACTTCTATAGGCTGATTTAATTCAGCAGTCCTTTCAAAAATCTATTGGATCTTAACACTTGTGCTATTTGTCTTGTTAAACTTTTAATAATTTAAATAACTTTAATAGTTTAAAGTCAACAAATCACATTTTAAACCATCTTTAGGAGACAACAGATCTCCCTTTTGCTCTATGAACATTTCCTTCAAAGTTCTGTTATGTTGTTCTTGACCTATACAACTGTAACCTATACCCAGAATAGGCTTCATGCCATAAAGCCCATAAAAATATTGTATTTTTGTAGGGTCGGCATGGCCTTGGTGGCAACAGAATAACATGTTTCATGTCCATGGGACTATGCCAGTGAGCATGGGTCTCCATGAGTGTCAGTGGTTGCTGTGGGTCTAGGGCTTGTTTGCATAATACTGTACATATTTTACATTCTTCTTTAAAGAAATGCCCTTTCGATTGACTTTAATGACTCCATGATAGTCAGAGACAGGAGTTTAGGAGGTGAGGGTGTGGTTAAAGTTTCAGCAAAATGTTGAACTCTGGAACCTTCAGGACAGTCCTTAAGGCTGTGAATAAGAACTCATGAATTTAAAAATATATAATTTATCAATTATGCAAAATATAAGGATGCAATATGAATTATGAGGGACATCAAGAATCCAAAGGAACAGAAGCAGATGAGCTTGCAGCTTGTACACAAACAAGTCAGAAAGATACTAAGGAAGGAGGTAAAGAGCTTTAGGTAGGGATGATCACTGGAGATCCCATCCAGCTAAGATTTTGTTTGCACTTACAAATACACACAGATTCCTGTGTTCAGAGTAGGCCTGGGACAGAGCAAGATTAGGTCTAGGTATGGTAGAAATGGTAATTTCAGGACTGGTTTGTACCCAGCAAGTTTATAGTCTGTGATTAACCGAGGTAGCCAGATCTCTGAATTCTTCTACAATGTTAAAAGAAAATGTGTACTTGCTGTCTCCTAAGAATTAAGGGGCAGGGGTCACAAAATATTGATTCATATTATAATCAAAAGAGAACCTGAAAAAATGCCTGGATTGATAAGTAAAATTAAAGAATGGGCTTATTTATGATCTTCAAAAGATGAGCTATCTGGAAAGATCTCCAGAGCAAGAGGATCAGAGAGAAAGAAAGTAGAACAAAGAAAAAGCATACTGGAAAACTGTCTCAAGCAGAATATAAGGCACCAAATTGGGCCCACGATTATTTCGATTGTTTCTCTGCTCCTAGATACCCGTCCCTCAGAACACCTCTCCAAGCCAAGGGTGATCCTTGGCATATTTTAATGGACATATAAATCTGAGCATCATCAGCTTTAATCTGTAAAGGCATTCCCAAGATAGCCCTCATCTCTAATAAATGTGCAATCTCAGAATCACACCCCCACAGAACTTCAGGCAAAAGCCCATTGAAACTCTGAACATGTATTAGTTTTAAGATGTATCAACATGTGCACATATATCAATTCTTTAAACTCTACAAAATAAAACACATAACCCATTCTGAAGCATTGCTTTAACTTAGTGTCAATAAGCAGAATCTAGTTTCTTAATTAATATATTGTATTTCTATGGGTTCCCATTCTAATTCTGAGGATTTTTCTCATCTGGAACTCCCTTTTCTGTTGCTGTAGGTTCTAGACCCTCTAATCTCTGTTATATGGGCTTTAACCTAGCCATAATTTCTCATTCTCTTTCTTTGCTTGTCTTAAAATTTATTAAAATTTTAATAATTACTTTTATCGTGGTAAGTATTACAAGACTGGCTTGTGTCATTATGTATCCCCTTTATTTTTAACAGAGAACAGCAGTTTGTCTGGCACGCACCTGACCCTCATTACAGGTGTTCAGGGAAATCTTGAGGGTAGTTGCGGTGCACTGAGAAAGTTTGGTCCAAGAGAGGCCATATTGCAGCCTTAACTCCAACCCCTATGTGTTTTGTTGAAAGAGAGTAGATTCTCTTAACAAAGTGTGCCAATGATGACTAGAAACTGTCTTTTCCCCTGGATTATATCTAATAAAAATGTTTGGGTTTTAACATTTCTATATTAACTTCAAAAACATTTTAACATTATTTGTGAGATTTCTTAAGAAAGATCTTCATCAGAGCATTGCCAGATTAACATAGTTTGAAGATACTGAGAAAAATTGAATTAACTTGGAAATACAAAGGTTGAATGAATATTTTTCTAGTCCTCTTAGATATATTACTATAGTTTTTGTTTCCCAGTGTCATGTGTCTTCCTTCTGTTTTCTTCCTTTTATAGAAATAAATTGAGATCACAATCAATATATACAAAATGCAAATAAGTATGCTCACCTAGAAACAGGGCAATGTATTTACAAACAGCATATATGTATATATATACTTTGGTACATATGTATAAGATTTCCTATTATAAACAACAAGATATTAATTATGATAAATTCTGTGTTTTATAGCCAACATTTAGGACACAGTTGAAGTTTATGTGTCAGAACATGAAGGACAGCTGAGTTGAGTCAAAAGAATGATGTTCATCTAGCTGGTTCTTAAATTCTGGGAATAACTTGAAAATGTGATTTTAATTTTAATGGTGTTGTGAAGCATACCAAAATTTCAAATTTTCTTTTTACATTGGATGAGAATAGTTTTAAGTATTATGGCTTCTAAAATCTTCTTAAGGCAAAAAAGGCATAATTTAATTTCATCTACATATCAAAAAAACCCGAAAACAACAAAAACAAACAAACAAACCCAAATCTACATGTTGATTCGACTAACTAAATAATGGCTAGACACTAAAAAAATATAAACTATCCAACATGAAATCAGAACTGTTCATTCAAAAACAGAAGGAAATCCACAGGACAGCACATCCTAGTCCAGTAAGGTCAGGGGTCAGAGTCCAAGGCTAATCTAATCATCTAATACTCACAGGTCTCTGTCTAAAAATGTGTGAAGGCTTTGGAGCATTCTACTGGATAGGGTGGGAATTGACCCAGCTTGTATTCTTTATTTTTTTAGCTTGCGTATTCTTAAAGTTTTATTAAACATTGATGTCCATCCTTAAAGACATTTTGTTTCTTAGAAAATGTAGGCGTAATAAAAATGATTGTGCCCAGTTAAGCCTTCTATATATTATCATTAGAAAAAGAAAAAAAAAACAGGTATGATTTTTACCTGGTAATTATTTCCTTTCCCATAAGAAATGCAATTAGAATTCTTATTCTAATAAATAAGATAGAAAACAAACAAACAGACAAAAAGAAATGTGTGTGTTATTTTCTCATATATGCTGAATAGTTACATCATTGAAAAATAAGCATTATCTGAACTATACACAAATGTGGGCCATTCAAAAGTTGTGCTCTAAGGTTTATGTTGATTGTCCAGTAGCATAAAGTGCTACCCGATGTTAAGAGATTTTTTTCTTCTGTAGTTGAGCATAAGAGGGAAATGTCCCATCATGAAGATAGAATTTTAAAATTGACTTACCAAAATGTTGCTTTAAAGACAAATTCTAGCTTTTAAACTTTTTGGCTTAATAATTGTTTAGTGTGGCTTGATCTTCTTATGCAGTTATAGTAAGTGCTTTCTCTTAACATAAAACCTGAACATTTGAGGACAAGTGAGATGGCTGCCAAACCTAATGGGTTACATCTTACTGATATTCATCTATTTATCCATATAAAGCAGGGAACAAGATGTATTTTGGATCATTTCTCAATTTAATATTTTAGCATAATACATTATTATTTTAGAAAATATTGAAAAATCACTTTGGATGGGTTAGATACTAGTGTGATATGAGAGTAACATTTATTTTTAAATGCTATTGGTTTCTGTGCTAGACACATAGCTTATTCTCTTTGGAAAAGTTATTTCAATTCTGGAACTTATTGTCAGTGTTAGAAATGTGTCTGAGTGGACAGAGAGGATGTGTAAAACTTAGAAAGCAAGAAAAGCATTTCTTCAAACACTCTTCATCATTTCCTTGCTGAGACCAGCAATTCTAGTACAAGGGAAGTGAATCTGGGATGGAGTTGACAAAGATATAATGGCTCCTTCAGGTCTTACCATTCCATTTTTCAGGACCCAGAATTAGACTTACTTTTTGAGAATAAATCACTTGAAAAGAATGTCATCAGCTAACACTCTTAAATTTACCATCAAATGTTCCTTTTCAGCAAAGAAAGAACCATCAGCCACGATGTCAAACATAACACTGTATCGTAAAGTATCTTATCATAACAACCAAATTACAGTTTTATGTTTAAAAATTGTAAGAGGCTTTATTTTATTTTGTTTGTTTGGTTTTGCCTGTTTGTTTTTAACGTAACTGGAAACACTGAATATATTTTTATTCTCAGATCAATTTGTTAACATTGGTTTTAGTGAAACACTCCAAAACCTAAGTCCTATTCACCAGATTCTCATCACATTGTTCAAAGGCAGAAAAAGAAATGCCTAATACTTCTGGGACTAACCTTGTCTAGAAGAAGCAGAATATAAATACAGAAAGCATTTTTGTATATCAAGAGAAAACAAGCACTCTATGACCTTCATATTTACTCTGTGGTATCGCAAATGTGTCCTCATGGATACACTTTTCTCCCATTAGTTCAACTGATCAGTTATGAGTCAGGTTATGATATAGAACAAACTAGGTTGTAATAATGATAGACCATTTGAATCTTCTAACTATAGCATAATTGAAAGAGGTAAGGATTATGCAAATATAACCAAAGTCTCTTCATTTGCAGATATTCAGCTTTTATATAAAAGGCCTTTAAGACCTCAGGCTTGTGTCTACTTCCCTCAGTGCTGGGACCACATCAAACCCATGGCAGCCCTGTGCATTCTATCACAGCTTCTCTGAGTTCACATTTGCTTTGGAAGTTCATTGTTTAAAAGGCCTAGTCTCTTTATTTACTATATCCCCTCTGGCTCTGATAATCTTTTTGTCTTCTTTCCCACAGAGTTTTGGATTTTTTGGAGACATACAATTTAGGGATTAGTATTTGCAGATTTCTCATTCCCTCTGACTGTGAATCGCTATATTTGTTCCAATCTACTGAAGGGATAACTGTTTACGATGAAGTTTGTTGTAGTCGCTGGTCTATGAGTAGAACAGAATGCCACTAGGAGTCATGTTGTTACTGCACTCCTCCAGCAGAACAACACTAGTATGATTTTTTCCAAGTCCACGACCTTTTTAGTCTCACTACCTTGGCCATCTGAGCAATATTAGGACTAGGTTCCATTTAATGAAGTGGGCCTTAAATAAAATCAGATATTGATTGATTACTCCTATAAGTTTTGTTCTATTCTTGCACCATAATATTTTGCAGCCATAACACCACTTTACAGAGAAGAATGCATAGCTGGGTTGAATTTCTACATTTTCATTTGGTAATTAAGCCAATAATATATTTAGAGGTTGTCATTTTATAAAATTTTGTCAGGACTTTTTCCCCTTAGAAGTCCATTTAGTATAAATTATGACTTCCAATTTTGTGTTGTGATAGGGTTCCTGTGGAGGCAAACATTTGTATCTCTGCATTTATGTGTTTCTTATGCTATTTCTTTGGTTCATTTTCTTCTTTAGTTTGTGTACTTTGTCATATTGTACTTTGTATATTGTTGTTTAATCTTATTTAATGTTATTATTATTTTTTAGATGCCTCTTAGTTTGCTAAGGAAAGATGGAAAGCCTTGGATCCAGATTGTAGGAAATCTTTCTACATTTGTATTATTTAATATATCCAGGAATATTAATAATTACTAAGTCAATGGAGAATTTCAAAGGAGAGGAGATAGAGAATACATATATAAAAAGTTAAAAGAAATAATAGAATAAGAAGAATGAGAGAGTGGAAGGTACATAAAAAGACAAAGTAGGAGAGGGATAACTAAAACTAAAGACCTTTTAAAACAGCACATGGAAACCTATTACTGTAGAATCTTTCACATATACTATACATGCAAATATATATATTTACATTGCAAATTGTATAAAAGTTCCCACAAAATGGATGGAACTAAAAACTATCATTCTGAATGAGGTAACACAGACGCAGAAAAGACAAATATTATGGTTTCTATCATGTATAGGTTGGAGAATTGAATCTTCCTACATGTGTTTTTATTTGAATATATGTATACACTCATATGCATGTATGTGTATATATGTGTATGTATGCATACATGCACATGTATATGAATGTGTACACTACTATACTGTCACTATTCCAAGATTCAGATAGTATAGTAGGAAACTTAGGTCATTGGGAAAGAGTTAGAGACAATAGTATTAAAATTCAATGCTACTATAGTCTTTCTGTACCTGTGGTACAAAGTGTCTACCATGATTAATCAAACTGTTACAAATAACCTGAAAATAACAAAACAATACAAAAATAGTGCTCTACTAGTAAGACTTTCAATTATATTTTGGATTTTTTTTATTTTTAAGTATGTATTATTGAAGTTTTTTTGTATTTTTTAATTTTCCAAACTTTAATTATGTATGTTTGTGTGCAGGTATATGGGCAGGTAACTCTAAATATATGAAGAGGATACTGGATTCCCACAAAATTGGGAACAGACAGTTATGGGCTGCCCAATGTGGGTACTCAGAAGCAAATTCAATTTCTTTGGAAGAGCAGCAAGTATTCCTTATGACCGAGCCCTCTCTTTAGCTACTAAATATGCATTTTTATAGAAACACTATGTAATACATTAAGAATAATGAAAGGTATATGAGTTTCTTAATTATGCAGAACTGATAATCATTTAGGCAAAAACATATAAATACTAAAGTAAACATATTGACAATGGCTTACGCTCCGTAAGACCAGTACACAGACAAATGTGAGATCACTCTTATGTAGGTTTTGAATAGAAAAAATAACTAAATACAACTAATGTAAATACAGGCAGACCTAATTAAACATAGTTTACACAAACACACATACACACACCTACACACACACACACACACACACACACACACACAAATGACATGAAAATAGGAGGAGAGTTTGCATAAGATGTATTTTGTGTCCCAGGGAAGAGAATAGAACACAATGAAGGCAGCAAATGTGTGTGTTAATAACATGTAATAACTTTTATAAATTAGAGAGAAATAATGTTAAAAGATAACCTGCAAATAAACATCAAACAGAAATAAAGTGAAGAAAATGAACATTTCATTTTCAAAATAGTCCATCAAAATTGATCATTACCCTTTTCATTTACCTAGTGTAAAATCTTTAAGAATTTTTGCTCACAAATGTGCTTCAATTCTTCTAAATGAGCATAACTGAAACAGTAGTCATCAGCCTTTACAGCTATCAGCTCTATTCACTGAATTGTTAAACTAGCCAGATGATAAGAGTCTGTCTATAGGCAATGCAGAAAATATTTACTGTAGTCTGGGTTAAGGTAATGATTGCCATAGTGATTGAAAAAGCTCCAAAATGAGATTCACTGTCTAGTCAGAGAACAGACACATTTGGAGAATGCTTCTTATATCAGGGCAGAGGCACTGGGTCTCCTACATTCTGAAAATACAGATTGTAGTTTCTGTTACTATAGTCACACAAACAGCTTTACTGAAATAGTAGCAAACATTATCAGTGCTTTGTAGACTTGCTTCCTACTCTGTATTATGATTCTTTGTTGGGAAATACAAGTAAAGTATAAAGATGGGACCTGTATTCAAATATACTTATAAGGAGAACATCTCAAAAATGTAATAATAATTTTACCATATGACTTGACTATACCACATATCCCCCACTACTCTACACATCCTTTTCCACAGATATGTGTTCTGCCATGTATATATGTTAAAATCTATCCACAACAGCAAGTAAATGGAAACAATATATTACTTTCAACTGATGAATGATTAAAATGTAGCACATATACCTAATGAGATTCCATTAAGCTATAAAGAATTTATAAAATTTGCAATATTATACTGAGTGAGGTAACCCAGAGAGACAAGTATCACATGTTCCCTCTTATTTTAGCTCCTAGCTCTAAAGCTTTAGTTTAGATTATATAACCTGAAATAATTGTAGAAGTCAGAACTTGAGACATGGAGAGAGACAGAGCTTTCATTCATAGACATGAGCTTTAGCTGGTGCTCTAGTTTGTTTTAAGTTGCTCTGTAAAACATAGAGTGAAAGCAACTTTGGACAGAAAATGTTTATTTCATCTTTCAAATTATAGTATATCACTGAAAGAAGACAAGATATTAACTCAAGGGCAGTATTTGGATGCAAGTAGTAAAGCAAAAGACATGTAGGAGTAGATGGTTGCTTCTTGGGTTGACTCTGCCTACTTGCTCAGGTACCTTTTCTATAAAATCTAGGACCCATAGCCAAGGACGTCATGACCCACACAGTAGGCTTGTCCATAGTACATCAGTCATTAAGCAAAAAATTCCCTACCGATGTACGCACTAGTCTTCCATTCCTCAATCAAAGTTCTCTTTTCCTATCTGACACTAGTTTGAGTTAAATTGAATGAAAAATTACCCAAAACAATATGGAAAGGGAGACGAAAGAAAAATAAATTAATAAAACTAAACCATAAGAAAACACATAAGCATGTGAGGAATTCAGGAATCTTTTAGTGAATATGTAAAGAACAGATGAAGCCCTAAATAAATATGTACTGTAGAAATGTCCATGACATTGGACCAATGTCTAATACTTATTGGAGTGGCCAAGTGTTCTCCATATGGAATAGGCTCAGAAGAATAACAAAACCTTTCTCTTATTGAGTATGAATAATGGCAATATGTTCAGGAACTATAAATTGCAGTCTCTTTCTCTCAGATACTTACAGTCTGACTGTTTGCATGAATAAAGTTCCTACTGGGTCTAGCTAACATTTACTCTGTGCGCTAAATTCTAAGCAAGTTAAAGATATGTGTCATTATGCTAGTTGGTATTTCTTTACCAGAGTGTGTTGGGACCATCTGATCTTAACATTTCTGTGCATGGATCTGTCTTAACTTCATTAATTTCTGAATCTATTGAGATCAGGCACATAAGCTGCACAGGTCGTGGTGATATTATATTAATTGAAACACACATATTGCATGTATGTACACACACCCAAACACACACACACAAAGAGTTTAAAGGCAGTAATGCAACAAAAGTTTTAATGCTGCTTCCAAGAACTATAGACTGCATAGGATGCTTCAGTAAAAAACAGAGGAAATGTAACTTATAGTTGCTTGTGTGGATATTCCTTGGTTTCTTGTAAGAAGCTGAAGTTAAAGCCTATTGCCCTATTAGCCACACACTTAAGACATACAACTTAGATGGATAGGTTCAGATATTGTGTGCAATGTATATACTAAATACTCATGTATGCAGGTTTTCACAATAATAAGAAAAGGCATAAGTTATAAATTGGAAGGGGGTACAGAAAAAGTTGTAGTGAGGAGAAGATATAGAATTTAAATGACAATGTTACCTGCAAAAGGTATTTTCAAAGAAAAATAAATTAAAAGAGAAAATGAAGAGATATTTTCATGTATATATAGTAAAGAACTCCAGCTGTCAAGATTGAAGCTTACATTTTCTTTCTTTCTCGCTCTATTTCTTTCTTTCTTCCTTTCTTTCTTTCTTTCTTTCTTTCTTTCTTTCTTTCTTTCTTTCTTTTTTCTTTCTTTCTTCCTTCCTTCCTTTCTTTCTTTCTTTCTTTCTTTCTTTCTTTCTTTCTTTCTTTCTTTCTTTCTTTCTTTTTTAGAAAATGGTACTCTCAAATATCTAAGTGCTTGTGGCTATAAACCCATTAGTAATATACCATGAAATAGTTTTTGTTTAATCACAAATATTTTGTAGTCAATAATATTTTGGATCTTGTCAATGATTTCCAGAAATGCATTACATTTACCAATAATAAAGATATATCAAGATGGTAATGAAGACAACAATAGAGTTATCATAATTGTTTCAAAAAATATGTTGAACTGCTGACCTTATTTAGAAAATATATGTATATTTTTTACACTAAAATGTCAGCAGATTTTTCTTAAAAGTTCTGTAGGATACTAGCAGTAGATCAATGTTATGTTCCTTTGAAAAAGATCTCCCTAAATATATAATGCATTTCAGGAACTTATTACATGGAATGAATATCAACAGAAAGTAGAAAAACATGTCTTTGGCTTTCGTGTATCTATTCTGCCTCTTTAAAATCTAAGCATGAATGTCATGATTCATTTATTGGAGGCGACAAATTACATTCCATGCTCCATAGCTACTACATTGAAACATAATTTGACCATGATAATAAAGAACAGATTTTAAAATAGCAACTTCCCGCTCAGGCTGCTTGGTTGTTTTCTGTTTATTCACTTTCTTCAAACCTATGGGAATTATCTTGTTCCATGACTTCAAATGACCTATATGTAATATAAAAGGGGCAAATATTTACTTATCTCTACCTCTACTCTAGGAGATTCCAAGCTAGGACATTCAATGTATCAAATTTTAGTAAGGGATGATTAAAACCTCTGTAAGGATCCAGGTATAGTGAAAATACTCTGCATCTACCAGTTCTAAACACTTACTTCAAAGGTAGCAAAAAGCTGATAGTTTTGTGTCTGATATCCCTAGAACAATTCTGCCAAATAATTAAAAAACAAATGAAGAATTCACTACACAGAGAGGGGACTGATGTTTACATTTACATGATTACAAAATGATGTTCCTGGAATTTTAATCCTCAAGATTTGACTTAAATATTTTCAGGCTCATTAATAAATTAGGATAATTCAATTATAGATGAATTAGATAACTAATGAGCCTTAAAGTCATGGTACAGACAGGCCAATGAAACAGACGAGCAAATCACACAAAATGAAAGTCAATAAGGAACAAAAGACATATGCAATGAAAAAAAAAGACTTCTTAGGAAAAGTTGCCAATATTTTGCTCAGAATATTCATAGATATATGCATATAAAATGTACCATATATATGCAATTGTAATGTTGTTTTTAAATCTTTTACATTGTTTCTGAATATCAAGATAAGTTTTTATCTTAATTGATCTGCCATGATCTCTAAATTTAGCACTTGCCCACAAATAATCTTACTGGTTGCCCCTGCCGGAGGTTTTAGCAACTTTAGGAAAGCAGTAGCATCTCTACCCTATCCATCAGCCAGTCTCATTCTGTGCCCTTCAGCTGCTTTCTCAGAGCTCAGCTTCCAGGTTCCATCCTAAGTTTGAAACTTCTTTGTGCCTTTATTGCATTTATTTGTTATGTCTAATATCTTCACTCTGATTAAAATTTTTCTTTGAATTTTCATTTTATATTCATTTCCATAGAAGTATATGTTTATTTGGCTCCTTTAAAAAAGGCCTCTGAGATACTCTACCTAATGCTAGTTTAACTGCATAGCCAAGATCTCTAATATATGCATGTATATAATCATTTTAGTAATACACTACCAGGATTTTACATAATTTTACATTCCAAGGTATACATAAATAAATTAGTGACATAAATACAAATAGTTTATTTAGCACACTGTATTATCTTAAGGTATAACTTATAGAAAATAAGTACCTATAGAGTGGGTAAGTGGATGGGTGATACACTATGCTACATACTTTCAATAATTCTCAATAAAGTAGAACATATTCATTAATATGGAGCATGAAATCTCTTATTTCTTGTCAGTACATTACATGAAGTAGGTATATTAGTGTTTTCCAAACTCAGGTACAACTTGGAGATTACATTCATATGCCAAAATACTCAGTCAATATCAATGACGTTTGATGTTTGTAAATTCCTTCTTATTTATTTGTTAACCTTCAAATTTTTATGCTGGCTTTCTATGAAAGAGTAAATATACTAAGTGAATTTTCTCAAAGTTATATTTTTCTCAGATTTCTTTCTTTTCCTTCTTATACCTCACCCTGTTCACTTATTTCTCACGTCCCCTTCTCCTGTAGCCTTGCTACCAATAACAAATAGAGAAGGATCCACTTGGATTGCAAACTAATTTTGATTGATGTTTTCAATGAAAGAAGTACTCATTTATTTTTCTAGGATATTACATATCTGTTATACACACACACTCACACACACACACACACACAAACACACACAGAATGTGACAAATAATCTTGCATTAAAACGAGTTTTTAGGACATAACTCGAGCATCAGTGTTATTCTTTATAACTTTTAACCCAGTAACTATTAAGTAGGTTTTCTGGAAATACTTCAGAAAAATCACTTTATTTGTATATGACAAAAGTTTGTTGCCAATGTGGCAATAAAAGTAATTAAGAGTAATATATAGTAAGAGTAAATGGTAAATATTAAATAATTAACCGGTGACTTTATTTTAATTGTGAGGGGTGGTGGACACATATTTCTATTTGTGTATATTGGAGTCCATGTGCCTACAAGTCCAGAGGCGCATTATCAGATTCCCTAGACCTAGAGTTACATGTAGTTGTGACATACACTGTGTGGATGTGGGGAACAAAACCCAGGTCCTCTGTAAGAACAGCAAATTCATTCAACTAGTGTGCCATCTCTTCAGCTCTCTGCTAGAAATCTCACTGTAAACTTTCTGCTCTGAGTGGCAGGATTTAAAGTAGTAATCAAAATTAAACAACCTAATTGATAAGAAGATGATTCAGTAAATATTTGCCATAATTGTACTATTGTTATTGTGATAGGGACAATACAAGAAATAATGAAGAATGGCTACTTGTCTTCTAAACAGTTTTGCATTCAACTCAACACAAGGAGCTTTTTGGTTAATAAATGCAAATTTTTTGATATTTATAAATTATATGTTAAGTTTTTAAATAATACAATAATAACATATTTAACAAAGTTCACTTGTAATTGTGGTATTCTTTTGTCTTCAGTTAACATATTTGCTAAAAAGTTCTTCATGATTGTTTTTAGAATAAAAGTATTGAAAACACTGGTAAATCTAAATCTTACAAACATCTCATTCCAACAAAGCATATATCCTCTTTTTCTCTAAGCTATGAAACAGTTCAGTGACTCAGATCATGCTCTTATCATTAATAGAGGGAATTGCTTTGGCATATAGCTAAAAAAAAATTAAGACAAAAAAGTCTTTTTCAAGTCACACTTTTCTCTAGAGTAATTCAATGCTTAGTCAAAATATGACAGCTCCTTGATTTTTTTGTGTGTGAAGAAGTCTCATTCTGAGCACAAAAATTACAGATTTCATTTTAAAAAAAGAAAGAAGCCTCTGAAAACATATCAGTATCATTCTACTTGTAGAAGTTAGGATGACAAGATGTATACAAATTAAATAAATTAAAGTGATGGCTAAATAAATAATGTTGAATATATTTAAAGGAAAACCTACATCAAAGATGAACAATGTTTAAGCAGTCTTTCATTGAAAAAGTAATGATGAGAAAAATTTCATGTCCCAGATAAATATGTGAGACTATCAACCAGAAAATGCCAGGAAGGGCAGCTATTTTGAGACTAACAAGAGTCATTTTTAACTGAATTGGTAGAGGAAAATTCTGGGTGAATCTTCATAAAATGGGAGACACCTAACTTAAATAGAGTTTCCAAAATCATAAAATGCTTGCTCCATGCCTGATGAAGCAGGTAATGCTGGTTTGATTTAGCTGTTCCATTCTGGGCATAGCCATAGATTTCACTATGGATTTCAACAGAATGTTTTAAATCACTTTGCTCATATTGTTTCAGGTTTGTCCATCGTTTACAACTGTCCCTTGTGTTGAATTTCTTGAGCCATTGAAGCTAAGAATTCCTGCTGAAATCTGTAGTGAGAAATTATTGTCATAATTTTCTGAAATTCATGCAATGAAGAGAAAGTTCTTATGGGAAGGTCACAGAAACTTCTCTAAGCACTGGGTTTTTTCCATGTGAATATGAAGTAGGAAGGGGCCCTTTGCTCTTTTTATTTAGCTATGCAGAGGCTATCTCTCCCTGCTGACCTGACAAAGACCCGGCCAACACCATACATAATGAAAATCAATGCCATCCAGTCACTAAACAATTACTCTGTCTTTAAAATGCACAAGTCTTCAAAAACAAGGATTTGGAGACTGATTAATTTGCCTTTTGTCTAGGAGATTGCACAAGATGCATTATTAAAGATGTCCTGTGCCCTCGAACACTAAAACAGGATTAGAGTTTTGAGAATCATGGACCCCCATGAAAAACAATTGGTGACACAGAAAAAGGCAACTAAAAGTCTTGCTCTATATCTATAATACTCAGACCATTGTGTTCCAATTGGAAGACAACCTGTTCTTGGAAATGCATCTGTATGCGTTATTCTATCAGAACAATGAGTTTTAACTCTTGTTTCTCTTCAAAACAATTATATCTACACTACTTCTTAACCACATATAAAATTACCACAATGTTAATAATGTATGTGTATTCATATCCAGTCTTTCACTGATTTCATTTGAAGAGTACAGACAAGTATTTTAAGTCATTAATCTATAGCTTTTAATTCTTAACTCTTACATAATTATTTGATTAGTTACATTAATGTTCAGTAAAAAATGCCCAAAGCTCTGTTGTTCTTTCTACATAAAACATTTGCATTAGTGAAATTATTCTGTCATAAAAATACATATGTGACATAAAGCTGAAAGGATAAATTTCTCTGAAAACAAACAGTGTTGAAGAAACAGATCTCAAAGGAGTCACTGGCAGAAATTTCTGCATGTAGTTAGGGGGAGGAGCCTCAGGAGGAAAACAGTGACTTTATAGGTAAATCAGCACGGTTGCATTGATGAAATGCTGATATCAGACAGAACCTGCTCCTCATATACAGATAACATCATTGGAAAATGCAGGAATAGTTTTCCAGGTTTCTAAATATCAGTCTGAGTGATATATTTCCCTTATATTTGTTTATATAAAATTTAATTGTATCTCAGCCGCTTCTTGCCCTGTGGATGAATTCATATTCTGAAATTGTATTTCATAGTGAATATGTTCAGGATAAATTATCAGCTGTGCTTTGCCTAAGATGGTACAGGTATTTATGTCATCTTTGTTTTGGATAAGCATGTGTGAAGAAGGCAAAGAACATACTTGGAGTCTTACCTCTACTCACACCTCACATAAATTGTTGTAAAGGTGGCAGTAGCTGGTCTTCAAGGATCTTCAGTTTTA
This sequence comes from Grammomys surdaster, assembly GCF_004785775.1. Lineage (NCBI taxonomy): Eukaryota > Metazoa > Chordata > Mammalia > Rodentia > Muridae > Grammomys > Grammomys surdaster. The sequence continues at coordinate 3,105,467 of NW_021604670.1, forward strand.
GAAAGAATCTTCCAATTTTAGTAAGCACTTTGAAGTATTTTCCTGATTCTTGATGATCTGAAAGATTTCTTTATGTATACAAGGTATCCTGCCACACTAGTAAATAAATCATTGACATTTTTTATACTTGTTCAGAAAAATATTAAATGTATAACATTTATATCACTCTTAAATCAGCCCATTGTTATTGGTGATTATGGACAATCTGATTATTCTAGCTAATAAATGAGCATATTTACTGTTAGCTAAAATTAGTAACTTAAGGTCACATACGCCTTAAGTAGCAAAGTCTATAGGTATAAGTGTAATGACTTTTTGATGCTACTTTATATTAGCTTATATCATCTCTGGATTTCAAACACTTGAGGAAAAACAAAAACATTCCCTTGGTTACTTCTCTGAGACTTGTTGATCTCAGCAGAGAATTAGAAGGAATGACTATTCAGTAAGACAAGCCAACCAATGGGAGTGGGGAAAATCTTCTCTACAAAAGATGGACACTTGAGTGTTGTCAATGTTTCATCCTTACCTCGAACTGAAAACAATAACTGTCCTCAGAATATGCTTCATCTTATGGTTATAGGTCAAATATCACACTCTCATGTAAGATGCAAAAGGTAATTGGGCATGGAGGACAGACATGTGTTCCTTATCAGTGGCAACTGATGCCAGACATTGAGTTCACAGTAGATTTTTTTAAAGGTTACCATACTCACTTACTTTGACTGCCTGGGCAATGGCTTCTAAAGATCAAAAAGTACATGATGGTTCATAATTTTCGAAGTAGCTTTAACAGTAATAACTTAAAGGAATCATTGTAAAAATTGTTCGTAGGACTGAAGGCTTGATATTGCTTCTGGGAACCAAGATGCAAGCAAAGCTTCCCTGATCTTGCTTCCTAAAAACTTCCAATGGTTTTGTTGTTGTGTGAGATATTTAAAATGGCAGCATTCAATCTGGCTTTTCTTAATCAGCTGCCATATTCCCGACTAGCCTAGGCCTGTAGCCAGGAGCGGCAATGCAGTACTGCCTGCTGCTCAGCTCAGGCCCTCCTCTCAGGTGGTCAGAGACACCAGCCTTGCCACCCCGAAGGTGCTCCAACATATATCAAGGAAATATGCTCCACTGTGTTCATAGCAGCCTCATTTATAATATCTAGAAAGAATCCAGATGTTCTTCATCAGAGGAATGGATACAGAAAATGTGCTACATTTACACAATGGAGTATTACTTAACTATTAAAAAACAATGAACTCGAGAAATTCTTAGACAAATGGATGAAACTAGAAAATATCATCCTGAGTGGGGTAATCTAATCACAAAAGAACACACATGGTATGCACTCACTGATAATTGAATATTAGCCATATAGCTCTCAATACCCAAGATACAACACACAGAACACATGAAGCTCATGAAGAATGAAGACCAAAGTGTGGGTACTTCGGTCCTTCTTAGAAGGAGTAACAAAATATTCATGGGAGTAAATATGGAGACAAAATGTGGGATTGAAACTGAAGGAGGGGCAGTCCTGAGACTGCTCCACAAGGTTATACATTCCATGTGCAGTCACCAAAGGTAGACAATGATGTGGATGCCAGGAAGCACATGCTGACAGGAGCCTGATATAGCTGTCTCCTTAGAGGTCTGCCAGAGCCTGACATATACAGAGGCAGATGCTCAAGCTAACCATTGAACTGAATTCCCATTGGAGAAATGAGAGAGAAGACTGAGAGAGCTGAAAGGGTTTGTGGCCCCATGGGGAGAGCAACAGTATCAACCAACTGGAGCTCCCAGGGTCTAGACCACCAGCCTGGGAGCAGATAAGGAGGGACCCATGACCCATGGCTCCAGCAATATATGTAGGGAGGATGGCCTTGTTGGACATCGGTGGGAGAGGTGCTCCTTGGTCCAGTGAAGGCTGGATACACCAGTGTGGGGGTATCCAAGGGTGGGAGGTGGGAGTGGGCAGGTGGGTGGGGGCATATCCTCAGAGTAGCAGGAGGAGGGGGATGGGATAGTGGTTTCCTAGGTGGGGGGAAATGGGGAAAGGGAATCACATCTTAAATGTAGATAAAATATCCAAAAAATGCTTCAAAAAAAAAAAGAAATAGTATTTCTTTTTTATTTTACCCCTTTAAGCTTTCAGTTTTACTTGATATTATATCTTAACAACTAAATAATAAAAAATTCAGTAACAGAATTGGTTAATTTCAGTAACAGAATCTGTGACTTTCTTCTGATTTATCCATGCTTTCTTTCTTTTTATTCAAGTTCCTTTTTTGAGTTGTTTTCGTGATAAAACAGAAGCATGCAGAGCATATGCCACTAAACATGATGTGACAAAAGATGAAAACCATTTAGATTAATGGTTGACATGTAAAAACATTCATGAGAAATCTGACCCTGGAGGCCACAGCTAGTCTGTGTTCTATCAAACTCTCCTCCAAACATTCATATTCTGAAGCACCTCCTAGATTGAATAAATGGGATCATGTAAATATCAGAGAGGTGATTTCTGATCATTTGACATTTTTATATTATCATGTCTGGTATTTATAAATAAAGTGGCAACCAGTTTTGGAAATGGATTTAATTGCTATTAGCCTATTTCAGTTCCACTGATACGTCAGCAGAGCCAAAAATATTCTGTTTACCCAACAGGATGAGAGTCAGGCTGCTGCTTTCAGCACTTGCCTGTGTCCTCTGCTCCATGGTAAGAGCTAGCAGATGCAACAGACAGTGCTACACAGATGGAAGCCTCTTATATCACCACTGCTGAAATCTTTCAGATGTAAAGCTGTCATTCTATGCCAGCATCAAGATTACCACCTAAATTAATATCTGAATGATATGTGTAACAGAGGGTTTGTTTTAGGGTAAATGGTATTTCTGAATCATGAAAATATAGATAATCAAAAACATTAATGTAACAAAGTGTCCATAAAGCTTGAATAAGCATCAATCTTATCTAATAAAACTATTATAAACCTGGTATCCTCTTGCTAAAATCTTCTGTTACAGTAACATACAACAAGAATTACTCATGAATCCTTGTAAATACTACACAGAGTTTTTCAAAAATAAAATTATGATTGTATTACTCAAAAGATTGACCTTACTGTCACTGTTTGAATTCATCTTTTGCTGCAGTGAATACAACTCACCCTCTAATATAATAAAACATAAGATGGAAAATTGAGTAACAAATGTCCTAAATGCTCTATAATTGCACAATCATCTTGGTGTTGTGTTACCATCAGAAAAATCTCCTACTATGAAATATTGTACCAAGGAATATAACCCATTCATATAGAGTTTTCAATCCTTAGATAATATTTCTTTCTTTGTATATTATTCATCACACTCTTCATGTTCTTTGTCATGTATTCTCTATTTTACTATGGCTTGATGTCTTATGACTTGGGAGTGTGTGGAGGGACATATCATTCCTAGGTTGATGAATTTATTTTAATAGATAACTTGTTGGAAACATCAAGCCAGTTATTTTAATGTGATTCCCAGAGTATGAGAAAGAATATAATGAAAGGATAGAACTAGTATGGCAGGGATGAGAGATATGATGTAATGAAAAGTCTTTCATAAACTATTGGTCACTTCTAGGTAAAGGCTTATGCTAACTCTCGTGGGAACCTTGCATACTCATGAGATTGGCTTGTGGTAAAAGCAGGTCTGAGACTGAATTGCTTCATTCTGACTTCCTGTTTTAAGATATGGTCTCATCTTTCTGTTGTGATAACATTTGTCTTCAGTGCCTCATTGTGTCCTAAAATATTTCCAGAAAATCATGTGAAGACGTTGAAAGTTATTAATTTAAAAGTATACTATGGAAAACATCACACTTCAGTGCTAATCAATAAATCATACAAGAGAAAATAAGACACCTATGAATGAGGAAATATTCAGGTTTTTACTTTGAGAATGGGATCCAAGTCAACTTCATAAATATTATGACAACTTAATGTTCCCAGAAGAATCTCATAAAGGTTACTTTCCCTCCCTCCTTCCCTCCCTCCCTCCCTC
>NW_021604670.1:3109610-3111625 GCF_004785775.1 Grammomys surdaster
CTTTCTTTCTTTCTTTTTTTCTTTCTTTCTTTCTTTCTTTCTTTCTTTCCTTTGGATATCAAACCCAGTGTCTCTTTTACACATGGAAAGCAAGCTCTCTATGACTGGTTATATCAGATTTTTTAATTCTTTCAAGTTTCTCAGGTTAGCTTTGAACTTTCTATTTAGGTCAGTCTGGATTTGAGATTTTTGGGGTTTTTTTGTTGTTTGTTTGTTTGTTTGTTTTGTATGTTTGGTTTTATGTCATGCCTCAGCCTGTCAAGTAGATAGGATTATAGGATTGAAGAGACAGTCCTAGCTAAGAGGTAGTCTTTTGATAAAGAAAAAACAAACTTTATCTTGGGTATAATTAAGGGTTTAGTGTCTACTTTTTCTTTTTTGAAAGTAATGTTGCTCTGTTTTATATCGTATAGAACAAGCAGCAATTAGAAAATCTGGAATCATGACCTGTGTCTTCTTGGTTTCTTCAATAAGCAATGAATTTAGTACACAAAGTTAAAATAACTGTCTCACATGAAAAAAGTAATGCCACCAACATTTTACAAATGTGTGTTATTATGTGTGTTACAGAAAACTGCTGTAGTTAAATGTCTTCATCAACACTGTAACGATATTTTGTGTGTGGTGATGGTTTGGAGATGTTGTCAACTCCTCTTTCATCAATCCATTAATTGTCTCATAGAAAAGTATGTGGGAATAAGTCTTGTCTGCTATGTTTCTCTGCCTTGTGAGGGTTCAGATTTCAACTTTTATTTGCCTTTCTATTTCTTAGTTTGTGCCATGTGCAAAGGGCCTTTGTATATGCTAGACACTATCACTTAGATTTGGAATTCTCAGAATCTACTGTGGGCTGAGATAAAGCTCTCTCTTTATTATGTCATTCAATATCAAGTACACAAATGAACTAATATAAAATCATGTATACTTTTGGTGTGAATTTTGGTGTGAATCTGAAACTGATAAAAATAAGTGTATTAAGTAAAATGTTAATATGACTCTTGGTTAGTTCAATTTGCAAAATAAAAGCAACTAGTAAAATTTGAGTATTGTGGAACTAATTCTTCAGTCTATATAAATTTAAAAATTATATTTGTTGAGATATGTATATTTGACACTCTAAGAGAAAGATCTTTTCCATAAGGGAAATATGCTGAAGTATTCTTTTATCTGCTGAAGTGATGTTTAATCTACAAACTTGTTTCAAATAGTTTTATAACTGAACTATAATCAATTACTTGTATATACACATATATGTAAAATATATTACAGATATAGGTAGGAAATAGATGTTTTACTCCATATACTAATATCTATCCATATATTAATATCTGATTAAGCTACTGTGAAGAAATTCCACAAGAATAAAATTGGAAACACAAAGATATGTGGTCCTGAGTTGTTTCTATCTTACTGTGTATAAGCAGTTTCATGAAGTTATTTACTTTAACTTGATGCCCAGCTGCTCATGTGTGCTTGAAATAATGTCTCATAAAGTAAGAGTGGTTTGCTTACAAAAATTCATTGGGAAAGTATACCTTTCTATTTACACTCATTTCCACAAAGTAGAGCCCTATTTGTTATCTGTGTTAAACAATTGCTAAAAACATTGCCTTCTTGACACAGCTCAGATCTCAGCCAATTTTTAATCATTGTTTCCATTTCTTGTATCTTCCTTGGCTCTGAAAGCTGCAAACTTTCAGTCATTTGTCATTTTTACCAATTAAAATGATGAGGTTTTCCAAATTAAAAGGGCTGCCACCCTTTAATGACATATTTAATAATTCATGCACTAAACAGGACTCTGCCTTCCCTGCTGGAATGAACAAAATTTCCTCAGAGATAGCTTTAGTGTTATATCCACATAATGCTCTAGGATTGCAGTCTAAATCATATGAGAATAACTGCATTAGAATTACCATGATACATCATTCTAATGCACAGGCCTACACTATAATGTTGCTGTTGGAGCAATCTAATAAAACGAGTAGGTTTGAGAACTAGAAGTTTGTGAGAAT
>NW_021604670.1:3111725-3123984 GCF_004785775.1 Grammomys surdaster
ATATATATATATATTTTTTCTCATTTTATGGTATATATATACCATAAAATGAGATTTAATTCAAAAGTCCTGGGATACTGAAAGTACATTATTTTGCACCTAATGCAACTGACCTTCATTCATTTGAATTAGAAATGAATGTGATGTAGCATCTTTTCATATTTGACTGGGAAGGATGGTAGGTTGTAAGAGAATGACCCAGTTTCTGGAGCTATAAATGATTTTATTTTCATTCTTATTTCTTTACTATCCTGATCATAGGGAATATCTGTTCACAGGGTATGTGCTTACAACTCCACAACTAAACTGTTGTATAAAAGACAAAGGCAGAAAGATTACATGTTGGGAAAGAAGAAGGATTAAACAAAGTTTGGTTTTTTTTATCCTTGAAAAGAACATCAAGACTTTTCTCACACTTACATGTCATGCATGTTTAAATTACTAAAATGTATAGCTCTTTGTCTCTATGATTTTCAGACAAGTTCCTCAATATCCAATTTAGCCCATTCTCAACAGTTCCACTTGACTGTTCAGAAAATAATTTATTTATATGTCATTATCTAATATTGAAAGTCCTTAAATAACCCCCAGTTGTTTTGTTTTTTTAATTCATGTTTTGCTATCATCTCTTCTAAAATTTTCAGTGTCAGATCTGTTTCTCCAATCTATTTATTTTAAAATTAGCTGTAGAAAAATCCTGGAGTTTCTCCTTCCTATAGAATGAAAACTCGCACTCAACTAACTCCTCAGTCTTTCAGGACTCAGTGGTTTTCACCTTCCCATCTGGTCCGTTTCACTCAGAACATTCATTCTCACCCTGCCTATCAGACAGACATCTACTTGTCCTTCATTCTCTATAAACATAATTAAAGTTGAGTCCCATTTCCTCATTTAGAATGTTAAATTTAGGTTCACTAGGTACTCATCGTCAAAGCTCCCATAAAACTTTTCTAGTTTCATTAGAAACAGTGGTCTTTCAATCTACTTGGGTTTTTTGTTTGTTTGTTTGTTTGTGTTTGTTCTTTGTTGTTGTTGTTTTGTTTTTCTTTCTTTAGTTTGGTCAACAATGTCTATTAACATTTAAGGAAAGATTGACAAATTTGATGTGGTATGCCCAGTGTTTATAAAAATAATTATCAAATAAGGAAGATAACTACTCAGCAAAAAACAGGAACAAAAAAGGCATATTGTCACTAGCACCAACTAAAACTTATTTTGTCTACATGTTTACCCAAATTTTTGGCCAGATAGAACAACTGTCTCTCGTGGATGAAAGCTCTGTCAGAGCCATCTTGTTTCTAGTATTTTGAAGCAATAGAAAATCTTAGAGATATTCACCAATTGGTTGCTTAATTTCATAATTAAATGTCTAATCTAATGAAATTGTAAAACATTTCACCATTGTTAAATATGAGAGTCCCTTCCTTTTCTTCAAGCAGGACTTGGAACTTCCAGAGAAGCCTCCCGGAAGGCAATCCCCTACTTCTAACTCAATGCTCAAAGTTTGTCTCATTGGCACACCATACCTGGAAATATACTAAAACCCAGTGTTGACAGTTTTCAGCTGCTTTTGAGAACTCTAGGTCTGAATACTTTAGAGCTGATTTTCTTCTTAGACACAGGAATGTTGGAATGGTTGTGTCCCTTCTGTGTTTAAAGGGAAATGTTTTATCGAGAAATTACAAGTATTCCTCCTATGTAAAGAGTAGTGTTTACCCATATCTCACCTTATTTTCTTATGAATTCAAATCTCTCAAGGGCTGAACATCACTGTAGGATCTTCTGAGCAATTGATCGCCTTTATACTAAAGTAATTATCTCAAACATTTAGCAACCTTTGTTCCTTAGGAAATAGTCTAGTTTAATCTTAGATGTAACATAAAACTCTATTATCAGTCTTTCTGGATAAGGAGGGGTGTGATGAATAAAGACATATAAGATATATAAGAGTTTTCTTGTTCCGAATAATTCTAATATTTTGAATCATCATATCTATGTTTATACCTTAATATGAAAGAGAAGCTTATATATTCTATGATGAGTACCTAGTTTCTCTTCATATTCGGTATCTGTTTATTTGGTAAGATGTTCTTTTTTGACTCATTTAGATATCTGATATTTATTGTGTTTGTTTATTATGTTTTTGTTTATTAACATAAAATGTTTGTTTATTATGTGTTTGTTTATTAACATAAAAGCATGTGTCCTGATATTCTAAATTTGGACGTTGAGCAAGGGGAATTCAAATTCTGCACTTGATGTAGTTTGTTGTAAACATGTAACAAGTCTATAAACTAAGTGAGGTACCTCTGAATATAAGGTTGCTCTAATGGAATTAAAGAAAAATATATAGAAGGAAAATTTCTGCAAAGTTCAGCACATTGAATAGATAAAATTTACCATAATTAACAATTTGAAGGTATGCTTGAAACAGTAACTAGATGTAACACATAATCTAAGGATAAAATCATTAGTAACACTTGGTCATTAAAGTTTCATTTTTCTTCATTCATTTCAAATTAACTTAATGCAATGAGACTTATAGTAAAAACCATGTTTTTATTGTAAATAATGATCACTTGTGATATAATATTAAATTTTAGTTGGAAAATTCTAAGAATTGGTTTAAAAATTACTCTATCATACTTAAAGTTTAAGGAGAAAGTAGTTTACAATAAAATTATTAAAATGCTTTATTGTCTTTATGTATAAGTAAGTATTTGGTTTAAACAAAATAAATAGCCAAAAAAAAAAAAAAAAAAAACTTTAAACAGGAGAGTGGAGAGCTACACCACTTCTCACAGCCCAGGCTCGATTTTGTCTCTCTCTCTCAAAAAAAAAAAAAAATTGTATTCCTCCTATATTAAGGTTCTTTGATATTTACTATTAATTTAAAAAAATCTCTGTTTAAATTTACTCAATACAAAACTAGTCTTAGATGGCATGTTCAAATGTCACTTAATTGTCTTAAATTAGATGTTTTTATGTGAAGTTCCAGGTTTCTAATATGAATGTTTTCCTACAAGCACACATAAAAATGAGAACTGGCACTTGAATTCTAACTTATTGGTTCTGCAAAGCAATAGAAATTGCCACATGAAAAGCGACAGATTTAGTGTAGGTTTCTTTTCACTTGAAAATTTAAGCTGACAACGTAAGATGAAGCATAAGTCCTTGTAATTCCCAGGTACAACATCTATGAAATATGTTTTGAAGTAATGTTTGATCAGGGTTTTCTTAAAATTTAAATCCCTTTTGTTAAACAAATGTAATGCTAAATTAATGAATAATTAATAGTTTCTTCATTTTCAAGTATCTAATATCAAGCTTTTAAAAATATTCTCTCATTCTTCTGCACTCTGTGGCCTCTTCATCCTCAGGGGAAATGGTACTTTACATTCATAGTTTGTTCAACACATCTCTCCACATCATTTTTATTCCTTGTTTCATTGTTGAAGGTATCTGTTGAGTATTCGATTCTCATCATTCAAACACACACACTTCTGCATATATAATAAGTACACACGGACTGCTAACATGTTTGATTTACAAATACCTTCAGCGGGCCTCCAGGTATCACAGAAAGCATCCCCCCTCTATGCTTCTGCCCTTTCATTACTCATGACTTAATGGAGAAAACAGATTGATCTGTTGTCTGACAATTTGTCATCCTCCGCAGGCTGCTGGTGTCAATCAGGGCTAGGGGACAGACATTCATCAGAACAACCTGAACCTTGTCATTAAAAGTGAATGTGCACTTCCTGTAAAGCTGATCTGAAATCAGAAGAAGCAGAGAAAGGGCAGCAAACAAGATGCCTGCAAAGGCCACTTCAAGGTAACTGTAGCTACTTACTGAAGGAGGGCAACAGCTTTTACTCAAATCTATGATTCTATCTCTTTGAGGTGAAAGACAGGAAATGGCAGATAAAAAACAAAGAAAGAAATGGACAAACATGATGTCTGAGATCTGTAGAGATCTGTAGAATGAATAACTATCAAAATATTTAGTTCTTAAATATGACTTTTCAGGCTAGATGAAGAGAGAAATATATTATATTTCTAAATTAATTGTTTGGACACTCAGCTTGCATTCCTGGCTAAGGGATGCACACCACAACTATAAAAATAAGTAAGCATCAGGGAAAAGAGGCAGGAGAATTATTGGAATTTGCTTGAGATGGATTCTTCTCAGACAGGAAAATGTCATTTTATCTGGCAAATATATATAAGCATATTTTTATTTTGGAGGATATGGCAATTAGCCCAATCATTTTTACTGTTTGAAAGTCAATAAAATTATAAGTTTATGGTGAGAGAAACATGTGACATCTGGTAGGCAAAAAAAATTAATTTCATTGAAAAGCATTGCAAAGATGTCTCTTGCAGCAATTTTAATAAAATAATAAATGAAAAGAATCTATATATTAACAAATTTTAAAGAGAAAGATGAACTTAGAGCAACAGTAAAATACAAATTCAGATTTTATGTTAATTTAATTTCAATTATAGGTATTATTATATTTTAAAAGTCTATAGGAATGTTCATCTTAAAATTCAGGAAGAATTACTATAGAACAATTTTGAAAGAAATTCATAATTTTTTATTATTATATTCTTTATAATAAGGAAAAATTAAAATAATAGTTATTCAGCAAAACCTTTATTTTGACCAAATTAAGAAAATAATCTCTGTGTATAAGTATATACCACAATATAGTTTCAAATTACAAAGACAGTGAATGTTAAAGAGCTAAAGAATCATTTTGTATTAATATGTGAAGCTAATTAATATGACTTTTAATAATTCTTCTATCTTGCACCAGGCTGAATTCAAGTTCAGGACAGACCTTAACAAGTAAGAAAGAGCAGCATGTCAGCAACAGGAAAATTCAGTCTCAGTGGTCTACATGCATGCTAAAAATATAAATTCCAGAACCTGTTTCTTGCCTGTACCTCCATTACTTTTTCACATCCTCCATATTTTTCTTGCATGTGTACACTGTAGACCTAACATGTCTCATGAATGACAGTCTGTCTTGCACCTCCATGTAAGCTATGAATTTGTACAGGATGTCTCATTACAAGTTTCTCAATCACCATTGGCAATCCGTCTATTGGCAGAAGGGAGGAAAGTTGGTCCTACTCTGGATAAGTAAAATTGATAATATATATGAAGACATTCAGTATGATTCAGTTAAATCCAATTATGTTTAACCATGAATACACTTATATAGATTAGGTAATCAGTATAATTATTATCTAAATTTGACTCATGGTTGTATATATAGGTGACTACATTTTGTATTAGGAATGACCTCTTAATAACCCACTACATTCTATTTTTTGTGGCTTAATAAGCATGCTAAAGAATATTACAGGTTATTTCCTCCCTAAAAGACTTTATTGAGATTTAACTATGACATCGTCATCATTATTTGCAAGAAATGTACAAATCATATGTTTAATAATAAATTCTTTAACACTAATTTATTACCATCTGTGAATTGAATCTGGGTAATGATCCACAATGCTACATATATAAAAGTGTTTTTGCAGTTGTTGACCTGTCAAAACTTAGTAAATGATTCCGGAGCCCTTGAAACACAACCCCACTGGGGAATTGATTGTTGGCCATTCTTTTCTTCTTTTTTCTTCCTGTCTGGAGATGTGACTACTTGCTCTTCATTTATTCCTACCATAAGTATCCCCTCTTGCAACTGGCCAAACAAGCAGATCTACTAAGCTGGATGGTGACCCTTCAAAATTGTGAAATAAATACTGTTCTCTTCACATCAGATGTAGACTTTCAGGCTTTTATTTTCAGGAATATGAAACACACTAACACAGAACCCATGAAGAATCTCAATGTTAAATCTCAGAGGACTTTAGACAATCAATTTTATATGGCATAAAATGCAGGCTATTCTCATATGGATGTTTCCATCCTTTATTTTTTCCCAGAATCTGTTGTCCCTACCACTTACTTAGTATTTTTTTTCTATATTTATTTAAAAGGTATGCCATAAATTGACCTGAGTCATTGAAAACTCGCTTAGTTTTTCAAGTTTCCAGAATTCATAGTCAGTCCTAAATTCAAGTACTCGGGTCAAGTATCTGTGTCATTGACATTTGATATTTGATGCATGTTTTCATCTGTGTTCCTTTGCTCATCACTCACTCCCTGAAGGAAGTCACAAAATCTAAAATTTCCAATTCCCAAAGGGAGTCACTAAAACTTTAACTTCTCTGTCTTGGAGCTAGGCATGAAGACTATATAAGAGTTTTTTAATGGTCCCTGTCCCTTTCTGAGAGGTGTGATATTTTGAAAAAAACACAAGCACCAGAGCGCTCACAAAAAGGGATCTTTCATGACTGCCCTCCAAAAGACTGAACAAGCAGCTGAAAGAGTCGGATGTACCCAACCAATGAACAGAAGCTCCTGACCCCTGTGGTTGAATTAGGGAAAAGCTGGAAGAAGCTGAGGAGGAGGGTGACCCTGAAGAAGGACCAGCACTCTCAATTAACCTGGACCCCTGAGATCTCACAAACACTGGACCACCAACCAGGCAGCATACACCAGCTGACATGAGGTTTCTAACTCACATACAGCAGAGGACTGTCTGGGTTTAGTCAGAAAAGATGTACCTACCCCTCAAAAGACTGGAGGCCCAGGGAGTTTAGAGGTCTGGTTGGGTAGGTGTGGGAGGTGGGGGGTGGGGATATCCTCATGGGGACCAGGGGTGGGGAAGAGGTATGGGATGTGGAAAAGTCAGAGGGTGGACCAGGAGGGGAATAAATTTTGCAGTTTAAAATAAATAAGTAAATAAATTTAAAAAAATCTCAATATGTAGGTCTTGCTTTCTTTTTCCACTTAGTCTTTTAACATTGTCTATTAACATTTTAATATATGTTTCTCTGTTTCATTTATACCATTTCAATGATGTATTCATAACAACCTCAAACTATAGAATTCAGGGCAATCTAGGCAAATGAAAAGGTAGAAGTTGCTGAAGAGTGATGTTTTCAGTGGCAACATGGAAGGTTTTTCATTTTTTTGTACATATCTCTATCATTTGTAGTGCTAGAGCTTTTCTAAAAGTGAAGGCAAATTGTTTGCTGGATTCTGTGAGTCACTCAACAAAATTTGTTGAATCGATTCAGAGGGCTATCAAAGTACTTATTCATAGCCAGCTGGTCAGAGACACATGTAAAACCATTATTTAGGTGTCATTATTGCTGATTTGGCATTTAAAGGGGCAAGGAGGCAGATTTGTAGAATGAGAATTTTAACTGTAAGATTAATGTCATCTCTAAATTGGGTAGTAGATTGATTGGATTAGGAGGCCCAGCTGCTGTCCACTTTTTATATACCATTTGACTAATGCATGGCTCACTGATGGTGATTAAATTATGGGTCATAGAAACATAGAGTTTCTGGGTGTTCAGTGAGTCATGACTATAACCTGAGAATCTATATTCCAATTATGTTTTGTCCCCTGAGTGGTTTCCTAACAATATGCCTACCAACAAGAAAATGTCTTTAGAACTATTTTGGCACAGAAGTTTCAACTATTTTTTTTTTACATTTTTATTAAATCATTTATTTACTTCATTTTCCAGGCACAGCTTCTCCTCCCTTCTCTCCTCCTAGTTTTTCCTTCTCATCTCAACTTCGCCTGCATCACCCCCCCTATTCAGGAAAGGGGAAGCATGGCATCCCATGGATATCAACCAGCCTTAGCATATCAAGTTGCCATTCGACTAGGCTTGTCTTCTTCTATTGAGGCTAGATGAAGAAGCCCAATTATGGGAAAGAGATCCAAAGGCAGACCAGGTAGTCAAAGATACCTCTTGCTTCTGCTGCTCTACATAAAAACCCAGCTGCATAACTGTTATATATTTGTAGAGGGCCTTGTTCTCTCCCATGTATGATTTTTTGTTTGCAGTCTTGTCTTAATGAACTCCTATCTGTCCAGGTTAGTTGATTCTTCAAGATTTCTTGTGTCTTGATCTATCTGATTCTCACAATCTTTTCTCCTCCTCTTCAAAGGATTACTCAAGCTCTACTTACTGTTTGGCTATGGTCTCTGCATCAGTTTCCATCAGGTACTGGTGAAGCCTCTCTGATGGCATTTATGGTAGGCTACTCTATGCAAATATAGCCAAATAATATAGTGTCAAGTGTATGCTCCCTGTCATGGCATGGGACTCAAGTTGGGTCAGTCATTGGTTGGCCCTTCCCATAAATTCTGCGCCATCTTTTACCCCTGCACATCTTATAGGCAGGATACTGTGCATCTAAGGTTTTATGGGTGGGTTGGTGACCAAATCACTCCAATTTAAGTCTTACCTGGTTATAAGAGGTGACTGGTTCAGGCTCCATGTCCCACATTGCCAGGAGTCTTAACCAGGGTCACCTTCTGTGAGTTTTCATTGTTCTAAGTTTTTATCTTATTCTAGAGACACCTTTACAATTAAGTTGTTGCTACCAGTACATTCTCCCACAATCTTCACCTACCTCAACCCTATTGTTTCAATCCCCACTGACTCCCTCAACCAGGCCCTTCCTTCCATCTTCTCCTGATCTAATCTTTCCCCCTCCTTCTCAATAAAATTAAAAAATGTCCACTTGGGCCCTTTTTGTTACTTAGCTTCTTTGGGTCTGAGGTTTGTAGCATGGCTATCCTGTACTTTATGACTAATAACTACTTATAAGTGAGTACATGCCATGTGTGTATTTCTGGGTCTGAATCATATCACTCAGGATAATATTTCTAATTTGTCCATTTGCCTGCAAATTTCATGATGCCATTCTTTTAATAGTCAAGTAATTGTGTAAATGCACCATATTTTCTTTATCCATTCTTTGGTTGAGGGACATGTAGGTTGTTTCCAGTTTCTGTCTATTACTAAGAAAGTTTCTATGAACTTAGGGGAGAAAGTGTCCTTGTGATGTGATGATGGAACTTCTCTTAGGTATGTGTCAAGGAGTGGTATAGGTGGGTCTTGAGGTAGATCTATTCCTTTAACTTCTCAAATAAAGCATCCATTCAGTTAGTCTGTCTTAACTTAAAAACCCATTTCCCTTCTTGCCTGGACTGTTATTAGAATTCACAAATCAACATCAGAACCATTCACAAATCAACATGAAAATCACTCTAGAAATTCTTCAGATGCTACTCATATAAGAAAAAGTAACTCAGATCAAGTCAATGTCTTAGTAGCAAGAGAAAACATATAACCTGCATTTTAAGACCATGAAACCTTACTACATTTCCCTAGATTTCCTTTACTGCAAGATAAATATTTTGTATGTTTTCATTTGAAACATCTAAATGCTTTTCTTTTATATGTTCTTTGTAAAACTTGTTGCCCATATCACTTAGAAACAAAAGTACCAATCAATAAATTAATCAACAAATAAACAAACAAAAAAAGCATCAACAAGTTCCCCTGTGCTTGATAGATTATGTTAAACTTTGTCTTCCTTGTCCTATGTACTTAACATATACTCTTAACAGTCCAAGGGTTTTGATTCTATTGAATTAATTTTTACTTTCATTTGTCTAAATTTTTTCTCATATATCTACAACATGCGTTACTAATTCTTATTTGAAATAATCATAACAAACAAAAAAACCAGCCAAAGATGGTCTTGGTCCTCCACTCATCCAGTAACCACTGGAAATTTTTCTGATCCAGGCTACTTTATAATACCTAAATAATCATGTTGAATGATAATTATTCTGCCTTGACATTTCTGTTCCCCTAAATAAGCCTTGATTGCCATTACAGTATCCAAATATTCATAGGAAGGTGTCTGCATAATTTCCAAACACAAAACCGTTAGATTATTTTCAACTTCCCTCCATTTATTTCAATTGGAAAATATGAAATTTCCAATATCTTATTCTACGAAAACCCTGCAGAATTCTAGCTTCTTTGGGTGGCTTCTCAGGGAGAAATCATATCTAAATAAATCTGTGCTCAAAAGCTCTATCTTTGTTCTTCATCTCAGGTATAATCACCTTTTAGCCTAAGACTTTTCAAATCATAGCTCTCAAAATTTTTTCTTCAAGTTATATTTATTTTGGTATGACTTCCAGGTATCAATTATCAAATGTAACCCAGTATCTGACTCAAATGTTTAACTTTCATTTCAAACTTAGTATTGCCAATCATACAATTTTCTAATTTCTTCTTCCCAAACATTCTTTTCATAATCTTCACAGCTCTGAAAAGTACAGCCATCTCACTACCATTTCTAAGTCAACAACATTTGGGAATATGGTCATCATTTTTTTCACGTCCGAATACTATCCCCGAGTTATTCTTCTATATCTGTCACACACATACACATACATACAAACATACATACACACACACACACACACACACACACACACACACATCTTTTCTTGTTATGTGTCATTCTGAATATGATCATCTACAGGTAGATACTGTGTTTGACTCCTGCCTATGCTCTGTCTTTATATTTGTTGTCTACACTTTCATGCTGTAGGACAGTATACATGTACCCAACTACGAACTAAATAATCACCTTTTGTCTGCCTTTTGTTCTATAAATTTCCTGTTTCTCTCCTCTGCTTTTTTCAGATACCCAGTCTTTACCAGCAAGAGCTTCCTAGGACCTCTTCCAGGACATTTCAGACTTGGCCACTTACATTTTTTCCATGATATAGGTGATCTAAAAAATAACTTTCTTGTTTGCTTCTAAGACTCTTGGCAATATTATATAATTAAGAAAATAAACTTTGCATTTCTTCCTATAATTCTGGCACTCTAATTTTATCACTGTATATAATAGCAACTTAGTAAATTATTGACTATAAGTAGCTGAAGACAATTTTACCATGTTGTCTATAGGACTTGCCTCTTGTAATGTTGTGAACACATTGACTCTCACCATGTGTGTGTGTGTGAGTGTGTGTGTATGTATATGTGCATGTATGGTATGTATATGTTTATTTCTATGTGAAAGTAGATGCACTCATGTGCCCCAAAATGAACACAGACATGAGGACAACCTTGGGTATAGGACCTAACCTTCAACTTTGTATCTCATGTTAACTGCTGAGTACCAGACTAGGAAGTTTTTCTAAGTTTTTCTGTCTCTACCTTCTATCTCCTGGTGGAGGAGGAATGGGATTACAAACAATAGATTACTAATTCATCAGGGTTTTATGTGTGTTTATCATCCAAACTCAGGTTGTCAACCTTGTGTAGAAAGTACTTTACCAAATAAATGGTATTTCTTGATCCTTATAATACCTTTGAAAATCTGGTGTCATAGATATTTCCATCCCCTCCAAAGCCCACAGTTACTCAATTTTCCCCTTTTCTTGGAGAAAACTTTTTATTCCTTCTACTTAATCAACCTAAGGAAAGGTCTTTTTTCACCTTATACTGAAAGTTAACTCTTACATTTCCAATCAATGATTTTCATTCATCCTGAATCAGAAATGAGCATATGTCATTCTGTAATAGACTTTTTGAGGTTTGACAATAAGGATATCAGATTGATTCTTCAGAGAAGGCGTGTCTAAATTTTCATAATTTTAGAGGTTTTCTCTAACATCAGATGACATCATTTCATTGTGATATTACTGCTAGAATAGTATGCAAAATTAAGCATATCTAAGGTGCTGCATGGTGTTATACATCTATATTAGAACCTCAACAGATTGCTTATTCTATATATATTTGTATTCACAACAACTGTACTATGTACAATTACAGATCTAATGGAAAAAACTAATCAACTACTATTTTATAGTGCTCCTAGTATAGAACATGAGAAAAGTAAAACAGTCATTCATTTTATACCAAATAGCATATCTTTTTGTGGACAATTTGCTGTGTTTTCTGGGGGAAAAATTTGTTTCAAGAGAAAAGCACCCACTGTGGGATGTCCCAACCACTGTTGTCTCAAAATGATATAAAGACAAAATACTTGAAGACTAATCACCTTCTTGTACTTTCTACCTGTATCAGCAGATTCTAAAACCAAATACTTTTTGAAAGAAACCCAAAGCATGAAATTATGAATTCAAGGGCATTTCTAACTACACAATGAATGTAAGGCCAGTCTGGGCTACATAAAGACAAACATCTAGTTGTCTGTCTGTCTGTCTGTCTGCCTATTTATCTGCTTGCCTGCCCGCCTGTCTATCTACTTTGCTATTTATGTACCTGGCTTTCTCCCTCTCCCACTCCCTATCCCCCTCCCCGTCCCTCT
>NW_021604670.1:3124384-3164361 GCF_004785775.1 Grammomys surdaster
CCCTCCCCCTCCCCCTCCCCCTCTCCTCATTCCCCTCTCCTCTGTCTACCTATAACTAGCTACCAGATAACTAGCTGTTATCTGGTACTTATTATGTAGCAATCAACTGCTTATCTCAAAATAGCTGGTAACTATCAGCTAGCTATAATCTGTCTATCTTTAAAAAAAAGAAACCAAATGTTAAAGTTTTAGTAAATTAAGTCATTATTTCACAGTAGCACTTTGCCAGTACTATTATGCTTAAATTTATACTATAATTCCATCAAATTCTTTCTTTCATCATTGAATAAACTCCTATTTATACTTCTTGTAAGACAGTGCACTTGATGATAAATATATATCAAGTTTTGTCATTAATTGATGGTTACTATTATATTCTTGCCTCTGTTGAAATGCCTATATTATTCTATGGTGTGTTATGAACGCATCTCCATTCTCTGCACTTGAGCATGACCAAACTCCTTGACACCTAAAAACTGAATCTACATCTCTTCAATAAAACTTCAAAGAACTCTATGTGTTTTTCTCTATATATTATTTTTAAATTTCATTATTAATATCACATGTATACATGATGTTTGTAGGAGCACACATGTGTCACAGAATATGATATAGACTTGTGGCTATCTTTCTAAATTTATTTGCATTCCAGGACTTGAAATCAGGTCATATTGTTCATATACAAATGCTTTCAACCACAGAGCCATCTCCTTGGCCAGATAGCTATTTTATTGTAACTTCTATAGACATATTTGTTGTATGACTGTGAACTCTGAGGATGAAGAAATGCTGTAACCAGTTCTTATTTTTATATCCAGAGCCTCATATACTAGTTTAAAATTGTTTAAAGTATATGATTAAAATAGTACTTTGAAATAGCAAATGATAGAGCATTGTATCATGTACTCTAAATCTTGTCAGACAAGTCTCCAACAAATCAACAACTATATATAATTAATCACGATGAACAGTCAGTCAAAATAAAACCCAGTCTTCAAAATTTGAAAAAAGTCTTCAAATTATGAATTGTATAATTTGCAAAATGTGGTCTAAGTAGATGAGGAACAACCAAATTTTAGTACTCTCAAACATGAATCACAGCAATTTATGAGCATTTGTTTAACATAAACATGCTTTAGCAATATCAGAGTGAAAACTCATAATTCTGAAGAGTTTTTTATTAAAAGAAATGTAAGGGAATGTCATTGTCTTAAGCATACGTGATGAATGCACACTTTTGAGGAATTTACAGATGATATAAAGATAATTTAAAAGTACATTTGAAAGCCATGTTTATTCTCACCCATATGATTTACAACAACAAATATACACTCAGAATTTGTTATTCTAAGACAGTCTATCAATACTCACATGATTACCATGTGGATAAGAGAAACCTACATAGTACTAAGGAAAGTGTGCTTACTGTGAACTCTCTAAGCTTTCTTAATCTTTAGCATTTTACTTAGGTTCATTGAATGTGTCTGCACTTCTACTCATATACTCATATGTATGCCATTTGTGACATGAGATATTTAATCGAGTTTTTTCCTCTTTACCCATCTAACTCTTTTTTTTTTTGTCTTTTAAAGGGCAGCTTTGAAGTTACTGACATCTCATATGGTAAATTATCAGCATGATTTATTGGAATGTTGTTAATTTAATGCCTTTGACTGAGCCTGTAATTTGACAATAAGTCAGTGAACTTTTAATATTTCCTAAAAAGTGTAAAAAAAAGAAGGGAAAGAAAATAATTTAATTCAGCACATTGGAATGTTAAAAATATTTCAAAGATTAATAGCATCAGGATGATAGTTATTTTCTCCCTTTGCAAGGAAACACAATATCTATTCTGTAACCATTGATTGCCTTCTGAGCAGTGTCCTTGATTGTCAGTGTATTGTTCAGGATTTGATATTAATCTATTAGATCTTGTTATGAAGGAATCTCACCTCATCAGACATTCTGTAAGAAACGACAAAACTTTCTGCAGCTGATAAATCATCCACATTCGAAAAGTGACAATTTTCACTTGAAGTACTTGTCTCTTCTGATTGTTTTTGATATCAGAAATCAGAGGAATATTCCAGAATGAAAAATAAATAAAATTTGTCTTCTTGGCCAAAAGAAAGAAGATAAAGCATGAAATCTGACTTGCCCTTTTCAAACATACTGTGTTACTTTGGTTTTACTTTATGTATCCTTCTAGTTAATTCCTGGAATCACAAATTATGTGTGTGTATGTGTGTGTGTGTATAGTAATATACACATATATACATATATAGAGTATTGTGTGTGTGCATAGTGTGTGTATATGGCATGTCTGTATATAGAATCTTGCAGTTACACAAAGACTCTATAATATTTTTAGGTTTTCTAAATATTCAACATTATTTGTATTAAAAAGCTTATAGAACTCTATGCTATTAAATTACATGAATATAGTATATAAAATATATGTTATAGATACATATATATAAATTCATATGAATGGAATTTTGACAAGCAATTGTTTTTATTCATAATCTATAAAAATTCATGACATGTTGTGATTTACACCTATAATTAAATCTCTGTTAGTTTAGTTTTTCCTTTGAACTATAAGTTGTTTTTCAAACTTGATGCCTTCTTCCATCTTTAATTGCTATTTCATAGCAAGGCAGTGGTAGATCATGACTTTAGTCCTAGCCCTTGGGAGACAGTGGCAGAAGGATCTCTGTGGGTTTGAGATTAGCCTGGTTATAGAGACCCCAGAGCTACACAGAGAAATATTGTACCAAAACACCAAAACAGACACACAAAACAAACACACATACTCACATACACACACAAAGAAACACAAAAACCCAGATACGTCATGAGATAGACACTATATGACACTGCTATAGTGATCAAGGACCTGAGAGTGGATAGGCCTTATGCCTAGGGGTTTACCTATTACCCTACTAAAAGAACGTAAGAATCACATTACTTTTAGTATAATGTTAAGCACATATATATGCAAAACTTCACTCATATCAGGGAAGCTTCTTGCAGTAAATGGAAATTTCCACAAAGACTCTCAAATGGACAATGTACAGAGAATCAGAGACTTTGGAGAAATCTTCCCTCAGTGGGCTGTCTTCATCAAAGTTCTCTTCTAATTGGTCAGGAATCTATGAGGAAAGGAAGCAGACCGATTGCAAGAACCAGATGTAGTGGATGACTCAAAGTGAATAAAGTCTAGTAGAAATAACAATATTGAAGTTTATGTGAACTCACATCAAAAGTGACTGTGCACACAAGACCCGTACAGATTCACACCATTCAGGGTGGGTTCCAGTACTTAACAAAGAATGTGGAAATTCCAATGGGGTTTGGCTGAAACTATCACACTGGAACTTGCTGTGTCAAGGAGTGTTGGTACCCATGGGGGTGGGGTGGGGCTTCTGCTTCATAGAGAAAAAGAGGAGAGGGTAATGATGGGCTAGGTATGTGAGGAAAAACTGGAAGGAGAAGAAGCAGATGCTCCTGCTATTGGGATGTAAGGTGAATAAATAAATTTTTTTAAATGCAGAAAAATAATATTCTTAACATAAGTGTGTTATTGTACATGTTCTGCATATTACAAACTCACATTACTCAGTCATATTTAAAAGCTACTGTCATATTTCAATGTTTCCCTACTTTTCCTATTATATATTTTTGTTTTCCTACTTCTTTTATAGGGCATCAGTATGTAGTTCGGAATAGCCTTGAATATATGATCATTTCATCTCAATTTCCCAAATCCTTGGATTATAGTCAGACATAAGCCCATTTAGCTATTCATGTTTAATTATCTCCCCAGATCTTTCCTTCTCCTTCCCAAAATTTACCATCTTTTCTCTCAGTTCCATTTTTACCCTGAGCTGCAGGAATACTGAGCACCTTTTCCTGATGAGAGCCTGCATAGAATTGTTCCTGTTCAATGCTTCAAACTCAAGTTTGCTGACCTTACATTTGCAGCATGAATCACAGCTGCTCCATTGCTATTGGCAGTGATTGATAGCACGGGGGATGGGAGTGATTAAAGAGCATATGATGTGTTTGTTTGCATCTCAAGTGACTGCTATGGAGTATATGCAATCAAAGGCATGGTACATTAAATAAATCAAATAGTCCCATAAATCAGCACAGTCTGCCAAAAGGAGCAGTGGGTGCTTGGATTGCAGCAGGGCTGCATGTCAGGCCTTGGGCAAGCTGTTACCTCCAGGGTAAAGTTGTCAAAGCTGGAGCTAAAAGAACGAGGAAAGGCTACCCTTTCAAAAACTCTGTCAAGAAGCTTAAATATATTAACAATATTTTAACATTTGTGCAAGAATGTGAAGTTGGTGGCATTTGTTTAGTTATATTTTCACATTGTACCTTCCTAACAATTTCATGAAATATTTACAGTTGTATAAAATAAAAGTACATAGAAGAAGGATCCTTAAGGCCATACAGCTTTTAAGGTTCTATCTGACCTGCTTACATTTTCATACTCTTTTTTTTCTATTCAGATCATGTCATAAATGATAATGTTTTCTCCTCTTAAACCCATATAGCACACTTATATTAGACCCCTTAAGACACTTGGAGTGATGAGTTAGTGAACACAGACAAATTAGAACTTCAGAACTGCTGGGCAGTGGTGGCGCATGCCTTTAATCCTAGCACTTGGGAGGCAGAGGCAGGCAGATTTCTGAGTTCGAGGCCAGCCTGGTCTACAGAGTGAGTTCCAAGACAGCCAAGGCTACACAGAGAAACCCTGTCTTGAAAAACAAAACAAAACAACAAAAAAACAACAACAACAAAAAGAACTTCAGAACTATGATGAAATACATACTTACCTTAAATAGAGAATTTATAACATCTGGAGGTTATATTATATTGAAAACTAAGATAACAGAAGGTTTGAATTATTACAACGTGAAACTATAGTAGAAGTCACAGGATTAAGACTCTAAGACAACCACAGGTAGCAAAGACTACCTGAAAGTGTAGTAAAGGTCACATGACAAAATAAAGATCAGATGGCCTTTCCTTCAGTCTCTGCTCCAGTTTTTGTCCTTGCATATCCTTTAGACAGGGACAGAACTGCCTCACCGTGGAATCAGTTCTATCTGCAGATACCAAACCATGACACTATTGCTGACACCAAGATGTACGTACAGATAGGAGCCTGGCATGTCTGTCCTATGAGAGGCTCTGCAAGCACCTAAGACAGAGGCAAATACTCACAGCCAACCAATTGACTGAGCCTGGAAACCGAAATGGAAGAGTTAGGGGAAAGACTGGAGAAACTGAAAGGGATTACAATCCCATAGGAAGAACAACAGTATTGATTAACTGGACCCCTCAGGGCTCCCAGGAAATAAATCATCAACCAAAGAGTACATGCCAGTTCATGGATACTGCTACATATGTAGCAAACGAATGCCTCATCTGGTGTCAGTCCTCATCTGGGAAGGAAGGGTGCTTTGTCCTGTGGTGGTTTAATGCCTTAGAGAAGGGGAAATGCTATAGGAGTGATGCAGGAGTAGGTGGGTGGGTGTGGGAGCACCTTCTTAGAGGCAAAGGGGAGGAAGATGGTGGTGGGGTATTTATAGACACCAGCCTGGGAAAGGGCATAACAGTTAAAATGTACACAAATAAAATGATTAATAAGAAACAATAAAATCAGGCTTTGTGACAAACACAGAAATTAGTTGATTACTGAATATAACTTAAAATGACTATGTTAAGAAGTCGTTTCGCATCCCAATAACTTGTAACTATCCTCACTGCTTTGCAATGGTTTAGCTATGAGCATTTTTTTTTTCAGAATTTGTACCATGTTTCTGTACCATTGTTCTTCCACATAATTATCAAAATTCTTAAAATTTTTATTATAGTCAGTTAATAAGAATAGAGATTAGTTGGCATATAGACTTTGTAACTAATGATATGACTCCCCAATATTTTAAAGATGTAAAGTAATTTTAATAGACTTTAGAGGTTTTTCATGTAGAAAATAAAATATAGCAGGAAACATATATATATATATATATATATATATATATATATGTATATATATATATGTGTGTGTGTGTGTGTGTGTGTGTGTATGTGTGTGGATATATATATCTTAC
This sequence comes from Grammomys surdaster, assembly GCF_004785775.1. Classification (NCBI taxonomy): domain Eukaryota; kingdom Metazoa; phylum Chordata; class Mammalia; order Rodentia; family Muridae; genus Grammomys; species Grammomys surdaster. The sequence goes on from NW_021604670.1 coordinate 3,130,516, forward strand.
ACTAATCACCGCTATACATAGATATCTTCATTATCATTATCCTGCACCTCAGTTGAGACTTCCACAATAATACATCATTGCCACTCTGAGTAGATATTTCATGTTAAGGTCTATGCTTGACATTTTATATTCTATAGGTAGACAAGTTTAAAATACTAGGTAGAGCGCTCCATCATCTATAATCATAGCAAAATATCCAAGGCTGGGTATTTTATGATGAAAACCAGTTTACTAAGTTCACAGTTTTGGAGAATAAATGTCCAAACCTGGACTTCTCTAACTGCCTTGAGTCTAAGTGTATGGTGAAAGCCTTGTAACATATCAATCATTTCAGATTGGCATGCATCAGATGGCAAGACCAGCGCTCATAGAGTAAGCAGGTTTTCTTGCTTGCTAATAACTTATTCTTGAAGGAACAAGATGGGGTCGCATAGGTACCAATTAGAGTTCCATGAGAACTAATACTTTCTAAAGCCACTTCTCCAAATGCCTTGACAACTTAGCCATTTAGCCAATCTCTTTTTTTTCTTTTTCATTTTTTAAAGTGGATGTTTTCATTATTTACCTTTCAAATGGTTTCCCCTTTCTAGGTCTCCCCTTCTGAAACCCCCATCCCATTCCCCTACCCCTGCCTCTGTGAGGGTACCCCCTTGCTGTCCCGTCTTCCAGGCCTGGCATTGCAAACACTGGGGCATCTAACACCTTCAGCCTCAAGGGCCTCTCCTCATACTGGTGTCTAACAAGGTTATCCTCTGCCACATATGTGGCCCGAGCTGATCCAGTCCCTAGGAGCTCCAAGGCAACTGGCAAGATGACACTGTTTCTCCCTCCACGGGGCTGCAATCCCTCTCAGCTCCTTCAGTCCCTTCTCCAACTCCTCTACTAGGGACCCTGCTTTCAGTCCAATAGTTAGCTACAAGAATCCTCTTCTGTATTTGTCAGTCTCTGGCAGAGCCTCTCAATAGATATCCATATCAGACTCCCATAAGCAAGTACTTCCGGGCATCCACAATAGCTTCTGGGTTTGGTGACTGTATATGGGACAGATTCCCAAGTGGGGCAGTCTCTGGGTGGCCTATTCTTGAGTCTCTGCTCCACAGTTTGTCTCCATATTTCCTCCTGTGAGTGTTTTGTTCCCCCTTCTGAAGCATCCACACTTTGGTCTTTCTTCTTCTTAGACTTCATATGGTCTGTGAGTTGTATCTTGAGTATTCGGAGCTTTTGGGCTAATATCCACTTACCAGTGAGTGTATACCATGTGTGTTCTTTTGTGACCAAGTTACCTCACTCAGGATGATATTTTCTAGTTCCAAGTCTAAATGGATAAAGGACCTCCACATAAAACCAGATACACTGAAACTAATAGAAGAGAAGGTGGGGAAGAGCCTCGAATACTTGGGCACAGGGGAAAAGTTCCGCAACAGAACTCCAATGGCATATGCTCTAAGATCAAGAATTGACAAATGGGACTTCATAAAATTGCAAAGTTTCTGTAAGGCAAAGGACACTGTCAATAGGACAAAACGACAACCAACAAATTGGGAAAAGATCTTTACCAATCCTTCATCTGATAGAGGGCTAATATCCAATATATACAAAGAACTCAAGAAATTAGACTCCAGACAACCAAATTACCCTATTAAAAATGGGGTATAGAGCTTAACAAAGAATTTTCAACGGAAGAAACTCGAATGGCCGAGAAGCACCTAAAGAAATGTTCAGCATCCTTAGTCATCAGGCAAATGCAAATCAAAACAACCCTGAGATTCCATCTCACACCAGTTAGAATGGCTAAGATTAAAAACTCAGGTGATAGTAGATGCTGGCGAGGGTGTGGAGAAAGAGGAACACTCCTCCATTGTTGGTGGGACTGCAAGATGGTGCAACCACTTTGGAAATCAGTCTGGCGGTTCCTCAGAAAATTGGACATAGCATTACCTGAGGATCCAGCTATACCACTCCTAAGCATATACCCAGAAGATGCTCGAACATATAACAAGGACATATGCTCAACTATGTTCATAGCAGCCTTGTTTATAATAGCCAGGAGCTGGAAAGAACCCAGATGTCCTTCAACTGAGGAATGGATTCAAAAAATGTGGTATATTTACACAGTGGAGTATTACTCAGCTATTAAAAACAATGAATTTGAGAGGTTCCTAGGTAAATGGATGGAACTAGAAATTATCATCCTGAGTGAGGTAAGCCAATCACAAATGAACACACATGGTATTCACTCACTGATTATTGGATATTAGCCCAGAACCTTGAAATGCCCAAGATGCAACTCACAGGCCACATGAAGCCCATAAAGAAGGAAGACCAAGTAGGAGTGATTCGGTCCTTCTTAGAAGGAGCAACAAAATACTCAAGGGAGCAAATATGGAGACAAAGTGAGGGACAGAAACTGAAGGAGGGGCCGTTTCAAGACCACTTCACCTGAGTATCTATCCCATGTGCAATCACCAAAGGTAGAGGCTGATGTGGAAGTCAGGAAGTGCATGCTGATAAGAGCCTGATATGGATATCTCCTCAGAGGCCTTCAAGAGTCTGACATACTCAGAGGCAGATGCTCACAACTAGCCATTGCACTGATCATGGGGTTCTCAATAGAGGAGTTAGAGTGAAGACTGAAGGAGAGCTGAAAGGGTTTGTGGCACCATGAGGAGAGCAACAATACCAACCAACCACAGCTCCCAGGATCTAAACCACCAGCCTGGGAGCACTTAGGGAGGGATCCAGGGCTTCAGTTGAATATGTAAGAGTGGAGGGCCCTGCTGGGCATAGGAGGAAGAAGAGAACCTTGACTGCATGAAGGCTGGATGCCCCAGGGGTGGGAATTTTGAGGGTGGGGGGGTTGAAGGGGGGGGGGTTGATAGGGGTTATATCCACAGAGAAGAAGGAGGGGGGGTGAGGGGATTGGGGGTTCCTGGGTGGGTGGGGGATGGGGTAAGGGGACAACATAAGAAATGTAAATAAAACATCCAATAAAAAAAAAGAATACTGAAAAAATAAAGTGGTCATATCCAGGAGTGAGAACCTTAATATGTCATCCAAGACCAAATGTTTAACCCTTAAAACATATGCCTACAGGTAACCGGTAACAGACTTGGTAGGTTGTATATTCTGAATATATAGGCAAATCAACTGAGGCTTGATTTTGAGATGAGCACAGAAGGATGGATAGGAATTATTAGAGGGCAGAAAGCAAGGGATAGTTCTGTAATTATATTTTAATTTTAAAAAATAAGGCAAACACTATGTAAAAGCCATAAAATAAAATTATCATTTGAGTATGTGAATTTGTTTTTGTCATTTTGACATTTAAACTCAAAGTCATTAATCAAGCATATATCAAATATATATTTTTGCAGAAAAGATAGTTTTAAAATACCTCATATATTGTCGAAGTGTGGAATATTTGTTGCAGTAAACACTTAGCTATTTTAATAGAATATGTATTTTAGAACAAATGATGTTTATATCTTTATATAATATCAAGAAGAACTGTATTTGTGTATACACATGTGAGCATACACCCACATGCATATGTACATATATGCAATATAAACACAAATATACCTATATACAATATATATATATATACATATATATATGTGTGTGTGTGTGTGTATGTATATGTATGATGTTGATAGATAGTAAATTTATAGTATACATCTCAGAAGTTTACTCAAGGATATGTTTAAAACACTTACAAAACAAAGCAATCACTTATTATTATAATTCAGCAGCAGCAGCCAAAGCTGTTGATTCTTGGCTTGACTAATTACCTGTCAGCATACCATTCACTGTTCAAAACAGATGAGGCACTAGCATAAGAAAAGAGATTTGCTTTGTTCTGATGTATCTCTGAGAATCTGAAAAATAGTATTATTTAAAGTCAAAAATTGTTTTTAAACATTGTGAAACATTATTTTTAAGCTAATACTGAATTTATGGTGAAAATCCCACATTTAGTGTGACTACAAATAATTGTAAGTGAGATGTGACAAGATATCCAATCATAATGAATTTGTGCTTTGAAAGAAGTGTAAGTTTAAACTGTGGATGTTTGAATACGTGCACACATCTGAATTAGTGGTAGTCGTGTTTAGATAATTTCTTCAATGAGACAGGCCCCCTCACCCTCCTGTGACTGCAAGTTTAAGGATTCTCTTGAGATTCCTTAAGTACAGATACTAAAACTGTAGCTATCAGGAAACAATGGAAAAATTGATGGTACACTTCAAGAGGTCAGATATGCTGTAAACAACTCCCTGAATGCGGAAACAGAAAACATATAGACTATGATGCTTGGTATTTAACTATACTTTTCTTCTGTTTCAACAACAAAGGAAATGCAATATATATATATATATATATATATATATATATATATCACTATATGAAGTGGATTTTAGTGTCTTGTTTCTTTAATTTCAATGGTCTAAGAAAATTTTTTTCTAGTATTGAAGCAATATAGCCATTGAATACAGACTTGTATGTTATTATTATCTAATTCACTGGATGTTTCACTATTGCAGTTAGAGTGGGTTTTAAGATTAAAATACATATTAATACTTTGCCATGCTTCTGTAGAATCTCAAAGTTGACTAGGAGCACAAAATAAGTATTATATGAATGCATAATAAAATCTTTATATGACTATTCACATATAAAATATAGGGTATATGAGGTCTAATAACTACAAAAGAAGGAAAAAACACCTTAAATTATGGAGCTAGCGCAAAAAGTTTCCTCTTTCAATGAAGATATTGAAGAAAGTGATAATAAATTAATAGGGGTTGGCAGAAACATAATTAGAAATGTACATACCAAGATGAGATAGCTGGAGCTACATAAGCAAAACAGTGTAAGATAATTTCAGAGCAGAGTAAAGTTTATTGCCTTGGACGGTGAGTCATCCATCATAGACTACATCTATATATGTACCACCTGGGAGACATAGACTATATATTAGTACTGCAATCGGAAGCAACCATAGGGCATTGTAAAATGGAGATTCATTTATGTAGTTCTATAAGTGAAAATGACATCATCAAATATAAGGCGGCCACAGTAATAGTTGCTGCCTTGTGGAGGAAGCAGACACAGTAATCAACACACTGCCCACTACTTTTATGCCAAGTTTTCTGTAGAGCAGTGGACCATTAGAAGAAGCCTGATTAGGTTGAGCTAAGGCTTGAATCCCAAGGGACCCTGAAGGGGCAGTAGCAGCTTTGTCTGCTCCCTGCACCAGGCCCCTGTGACATAGCCATAGCTTCTATAGAGAATATTGTGGCCATCAGTGACTAGTTATTAGGGATGTCATTTTTACTCACATTTTTTTCAGTTTGTTATAAATAATGGCCACTGAGGTCAAGTGTTTTAAATGCTAACTTGTGAAGCCAACTTAGCATCGATTTTTATTTCTTTGTTCATTACCTTGAAATATTTGTCAATGATAAACTAAAGAGCTATCATGACTCAGTAAGATTTTTCATATTAGATGAAAAAAATTGCTTCAGTTACTTGATATCATGCTACAATCTGTCAGAATTACACATGTTGCATAGATTTGATAGAAGCTCTATAAACAAGCATAATACAATTAAATGTTTCTATACTACATGATTTATTATTCTGTAAAGTATTACTATAAAATGGACCCAGAAATATCATTTAATATATTGAGTCTCACTCTTTTTTTTGATATTTACATTTCTGATGTAATCCCTTTTCCCCATTCCCCCCCCACACACACACCCAGGAACCCAATATCCCTTCCCCCCATCCTTCTGCTTCTATGAAGATATGCCCCACCCATCCTCGACTCCCACTTCCCCAACAACAATTTTCCTCACACTGGAGCATCCAGCCTTCAGTGGACCAAGGACTTCCTCACCCACCTATGCCTGACACTGTCATCCTACCCTACGTATACAGCTGGAGCCATGAGTCCCTCTCTATGTGTTCCCAGGCTGGTGGTTTAGACCCTGGAAGCTCTGGTTGGCTGGTATTGTTCTCCCCATGGGACCTCAAACTCTTTCAGCTCTTTCAATCTTCTCTCTCACTCCTTCATTGGGAACCATATGTTCAGTTCAATGGTTAGCTGTGAGCATCCTCCTCTGTATATTTCAGGCTCTAGCAGACCTCTAAGGAAACAGCTCTCACTCTTGAGAGATACATAAGTTGCAGGAAGGAAAAGAAAGACATGAAATTTCATTAGGTTGGTCTCTTTTAAAGTGAATATTTATGAGGCTATTGGGTATTGCTTGTCCCCTGGAGATTTTGGAGTATTATTATAAATAGAAGTGGGATACAATACTCAAATTCTGTGGGTCATATGAGGTGTCATATAGAAACCTACTACCCTAGAAGTATGTGTGTGTGTGTGTGTGTGTGTGTGTGTTTGTGTGTTTATATATCTATCTACACACACACAGGAACAAAAACACCTAAAAGGAATCACTAAATAACAGAGACAAAGCCCATACTAGACATCTCTCACCACTAAATGAAACCTCTAGTGTTACATCTCATTGTGTCATTGGCCAAAGGGTTTTAAACTTACTCCAGCAACTTGTAATATAGCCAAGTTTATTGGTTATTTTCCACAAACTGATGGTAAACCCTATATCTGAAGACAACAACTATATATCTCATTGAATACAGAGGAGCTGAGCTTCTATCTAACTAGATCCTTCATTCCTTACTGAAAGATTTTCATAATACTGAAAGGTGCTTTGCCCCTTTGCACTATGGAAAGAGAAAAGCAATCAGCTCAACTAGCTTTGATCTACAATGGTATACTGCCTCCATTATATGCTGATGGAATAGATGCTTAAAAGATATGGGAGTAATTAACCATAATAATTGGATTTAAGCCACACTCCATGAGACGGAACCCATGCATGGCACATGTTGAGTGGCCAAGAACCTGTATCTAGATACAAGAAATAGTCATGTATCTAGCAGAAAACCACAAAGGTTTGTTCTGCTAACAAAATATAGCCATGAGCTGATTCCTGGTAACATGCTGTTCTATCCATAGATCAGTGTCTTGCATAGCTATCACCAAAGCATCTTCCTCCTGTAATAGATATGAACAAGAAGAGACCAATACTGGACAACATGGAGAGAGTAAATTACTTTGGAGCACCCAGCCATAAATGGATAGTCTCCATCAAACCTTTCTCCTTGGGACTCAGAGAACTTTGCAAAGGAGACAAAAAGTCTGAAAGAGTAATTGGTGATGAATTACATTAAGGAAACAATGCCTTTCAAACACACAAGATTATCAGAAACTAACAAAATGCGCAGGTCTAATGTAGATGAGGTACCAGCTCTGAGGGGAAAATGGGTATGATCTCCCATCCCTAACCAAGAAGCTATTTCAAATTGGCAATCGCTCACCAAGGAAAACTTAATTTCCTCCCGTGGAATCTCAATAGATACTCAATTCACACTTAGGAGCAGGTCTTATGCCTAGCAATAAATGACCAACTCAAAATAAATATTTTTCTACTTTTATGAGTTCCTCTCTCTCTTTCTGTCAGTGTGTGTGTGTGTGTGTCCACACATGCACATGTGCACATGTGTGTTCCCTGTACTTCTTGAATATTTTTTTTTGTTCTCCATTTGGTTTACCATTTTTTTCCTTTTTCCTTTTTATTGGCCCAATTGTTTTCTAAATAGAGAAAGAAAAAAAGCTTTGGATTCAATGGGTAAGGAGTTGAGGGCAATGTGGGAAGAAATGAAGGGGGGAAAACTAATCAGAATATATAGTATATAGTATAAAATAAATTTTCAATAAAATAAAATTTCATATAAATATTTTTAAATGAATAATAATTTCACAAGTTCATTTATTCACTAGTTCATAGGGAAAGGCTGCCTGTTTCTCTAATGTCAGAGCATGCAGATTAAGTTTCTATTGTTTCAATCGACATTTCAATCACCATACAATCAAACAGCAGCAGTGACATAATATGCTCACTTGTTTGTTTTCTTTTTCTCATCAGGACTAAACTATGCACAGGCTTTTCTTTAGTATTATGAGAAGATTGTTATTAATCCTGATTTTTAATATCAAGATTCAAATATATTGAGAATGGCAAGGGGAAAAGAAACATAGATATAAGCTACTCTCTTCCTAGACAACAATAAAGTGGAAGAGAGACAATGGTAAATAAGTCATATACTGACATTTTAGAAGCTGAATATAGATTAAGCATACTTAGTTCTAAATTCAGTTATACATAGTCTCAGGGTTGTGCCATCAGCTTAGTCATTTGATCCCATTAGCAAAGGGTGTGCTGCTTCCTCTCTGGAGCTGTGATTCATTCAGGGCATCATGAGATGAGTACATTGATATTTCAGGAATACTATGCTGATTAATTGTCAAGAGGGGAAATCTAGCTCATAACAAAGTGTTGACTTCTCATTTGACCACACAAAGAAAATGCTCAATGATGCAGAGAAAAGTCATAGCAAACTTTGACCCCATGAATGCTGCTATACAGTGATCCATTTATATTCCACACAATTTAAAACACCATTTTTATCTCAAAGTTTGTTTTTTAAAAAGTTCTGGTAATATTTCTTCTAGATTGGGGTTATTGCACTACTGAGGAATCAAATAAAAAAGTACATTAAAAATAAATTCTATAAATGATTCAGTAATGGTAACATCAGTAAGAAACACTTGACTAATTTTACATTCCAGAAGGAAGAAAAATGATTATATGAACATACAGAGAAGTATAAACTTACATAACACAAATCTTCAATAAATGCTAGACTGTCTAAAAATTTGGTTTCTATACATAAACATTTTAGTAAATCCTTATAGATCTTTATAAATTTCACAATAAACAAAAGCATCTTTGAAAATCATTTTCAGGAACTGAAGAGATTGCTCATGATTAAGAGCACACTACTTCCAGAGGATCTACATTTTGTTCCCAGCCCGCCATGTCAGGAAGCTCATATCAGTGGGAAGTATAGCTCCAGGTCCAGGGGATTTTATGCTCTGATTTAGTTTCTTAGTTTCCTGCACATACATGACATATATATATATATATATAGATAGATAGATAGATAGATAGATAGATATAGATATAGATATAGATATAGATATAGATATAGATATAGATATAGATATAGATATAGATATAGATATAGATATAGATTAGATATAGATATAGATATATAGATATAGATATATATGCATACATATTAAAAACCAATGGTAAAATTATTGTTGGATTTTATACAAAACAAACAAAGAAAGCAAAAAATCCCTCTCTCAGGGAGTTAATTTTCAGCAGTAGCATTATCCAGGGATTGAGCTCATCCTCAATTTGGTTCTATGGCAATAACAGAAATTCCCACCCACAACTAGATTACAAATACAATTTGAAAATTCCTTAACTTCTAGCCTATTTCAGAGTGCTCTATCATATCTCTTCAGTATAAGACAAATTGTTCTATGATTTAACGATAAGAACAGAGATATAGCTATGCAGAATATCATTTGTCTATTGTGTAGTATTGTTGGGTACCAACAGATCTGAAAATTGTAATAAGATAATTATTATGTTACTTATAATAATCCAAAGATTCCTCATTTTTAAAAGACTCAAAATCTTCTAAGAACCATAACTATATCAAATGTGAAAACATAATGTAAAACTAATTCCTACATTAAATGATTTATTGATTTCTTGAGAATATCATAGAATACATTTGGATTACAATTTCCAACACCTCCATTTAACCATTCGAATATTTTCCTACAAACCTAAAATTCTCTCCCCATCCTTTGTAAATTTCATAATCCATCACTCCAGTTTGTGATTTTTATATATTTCTGGATATGTTGTCATCAACACAACTTTAAAAAATTGACTCTCCTTTGTCTTCAAGCCATCAACTGTACATAGCCCTTCAGTTATTTCTGTATTCTTATGAATTCATTCCAATTCAATTCTAGAAACTTTGTGGTTTGATCCTGTATAGGCAACCATAGATGCTGTGACTCCATGTGAACAGAAATTCAGTAGTATTCAAAAAACACTGTTGTGCTCTGATCTTCAATGTATTTTGACTCTAAAAATCTTTCCATTCCCCTTTCCATTATGATCACTGTGCCTTGAGGGGGAATGTGATATAGATGTTTCCTTTGTTGCTCTGCACTTCTTATTTATTCTCTACAATTTGACTAGTAATGATTTTCTGCATTAGTCATCATTGTAACACTAAAAAAACTTGTCTGATGACGTTTTAAAGTTGAACTAAACTACAAGCAGAAGGATATGAATTTAGGATGAAGATTGATACTACAACCACTTAGCAAAAGAATACTAGTAAGAGCACCAAGAAATGCAGCTTGTGAGCTCTGCAATCATGAGTTCTTAACAAGATATATACTTCAAAACATGTGTGTTTTCCTATACAGAAACATTTAAATTGAAAACATTTGGATATTCCTTTCATATTTTCCACCAAACATCCATGGGAGTATTTTTTCCACACTCATCATTATTAAACTTCATAGTCATGTGATACTGATGATCTTTCCAGTAGCAGCATCAATAGAACTTTTACTGTGAGATATAGCCAATATGGAAGAATCTTTCTGAACTTGATTTCTCTATGTCCTGTGATGAATGAGTATGGTATCTTCAGTAATCAGATCTTACTAAATTGTAGTATTCAAACAAAGTAGGAACACAGATCTATCATATGACCCAACTGTACTACTCATGGACATATACATGGGCATATACTCTATTTCCTACTCTAGATATAGATGTATTTATTTGTGTTCAGTGTTGCTTTCTTTACAATGGCTAGGTTATGGAAACATCCTAGATGTCAGTTAGCTGATGAATGGATTATGGAAAATTTGTTATCTGCATGTGTTTAAATTGTAGTAAGCTGCAAAGAAGCATAAAATTAGGAAATCTTCAGGCAAATGTATATAGCTGGAAAACTTTGCGCTTAATGAGGTAAGCCAGACACAGAAAGACATCAACACATTTTCTCAAGGATATGTGTGATCTTGGTGTCAAATCTTTATTCACATGTTTAATTTGGAGTAGTTGTAGAACCCAGGAATCTACAAAATATCTACTGGTGAAGATGGAGAAGAAATGTCTTAAGGAAATGGCAATAGTAGAACATTGTGATATGAATGGGGGACAGGAGAAAAATAGAAAGTTTACATGAGGAGAAGTATCACATGATAAGTCAGACAAGGAATTGAAGGAAGGATAACTAACTAGTTTTCAATGAAAAAATATATAGAAACCTAAACCTTTATTGATATATGCCTGCATATCATATCATAGGTTTGTTTTTTTTGTTTTTTTTTTTTTTTTTGCTGTTACCCATCTATGACATCTGAAAGGGCTAGTCTTGTGTGGGAAAAGTTCTGGTAACCACAGTTGCTTTGGGTTATAGACTGAAATGACTGTATTCCCATCTCTTTACCCAATCATCCATCTATCCTCTTACATACTCCCCTGCTAGAATGTTCTTCAAGTACTAGATAGGGCAAAACAAATGCCTCATTTTATGACTGAAACAACAGCTGTCATTTATGCTCAGGTTCTTGAGTGGCCATGAGCCTATTAATTCACTGCTGTCCTTTGTCAGGAGTGGTTTGAAATCGGTTTCCCATTCAGTGTTCGACCATCACTTTTCTTTGTGTACTATAAAGATAACAGAGATAAAGACAGAGAAGACTTCTCCCTTTCACAGAATGCCATCAAGACCCTGAAGAGAACATGGAAGTATTCTATTGAACATAGCAATAATACGCTATAATCTGAAGAGTAAGACACTTTATATAACATTGAATAAATATATGAATTTTTCTCATTTAATCAAATGATTGCAATATATATTGTGTTGTTTTAAAATTCTATAATGATAGTAGACATATCTGACTTGGATCTGGGAAAATAAAATATAAAATCATGTACTTTAATAGAAGATTCTTATGGGATGTGCATTTGTTTTCATTTAGAATAATGTTATACTTGTCCCAGTCAACAAAAAGTTGTTTCCGAAAATATTATTTTTTACCTTCTGCTCTGACTCACTCAAAAATATAAAAAGTGTGAAAGGTTAAAGTTGGTGTGAGTTTATTAAATAATATTTATACAGTCCATGTGTTACTTAAAAAGATAATATTTAAATACATAAAACTGTGGGATATCCTTGGAAAACTTTTCAAGCAGACAGTTATAAGAGGAAATTTCATGTATGTATGTATGTATGTATATACATGTATATATATATTACTTAATTCAGAGGTAGGAGTTACCAAGTTACTGATATTAAATATTGTACAATGATAAGTAGATTATAATTTCTTCAAACTTAAGAATTATATAAAAAACCAGTTTTCCAAATTGGTGATTATTGAACAATTACATATAAAAATAATAAATTGCAGCTGATCTTTGTGAAACATGCCTACAACCACTTCAACCCCATTAAGCAGCAGTACTTTTAGAAGATGTGACTTTATGTAGCACATTTACAATAATTTCATGTGTTTGTGAATATGTTTTCATGTGTGTACAAATGTGTAAAAGCCAGAAGTAAACACATGTGACCTTCCTTACTTCATTAGTAGATCTTCATCTTGCTTGTTGAGACATGATGATATTCTGATCGAGGAATATATTAGTTTAAATGAATTGGCTATTCATCAAGCTCTGAAATTCTTCCTAGCTCAATTTCCCCAGCATTAGATATAATCATGAGCCATCATGCCTAGATATTTTTTATTATTTTATTTATTTACATTTCAAATTTTATCCCCCTTCCTGCTTGCCCTTTCACAAACATCCTATCCCATCCCCCCTCCTCCCTGCTTCTATGAGGGTTGCTTCCCCACCCACGCACTCACTCCCACCTCATCACCCTAGGATTCCTCTATGCTGGGGTATCCAGTCTTCACAGCACAAAGAGCCTCCACTCCTATTGATGCCAGATAAGGTTATCCTTTTCTACATATACATATGGATCCCTCCATGTATACTCTTTGGTTTGTGGTTTAGTCTGATTGGGAGTTCTGGAGGATCTGTTTTGTTGCTATTGTTGCTCTTACTATGGGGTTCAAACCCTTTCAGCTCCTTCAGTCTTTCCTCTACCTTCTCTACTGGGGTACCCATGCTCAGTCTGATGGTTGGCTGGAAGGATCAGCATCTGTATTGTTGAGGCTCTGGCAGAGCCTCTTGGAAGACAGCTATATCAGGCTCTTGTGAGCAAGCACTGCTTGGCCTCAGCAATAGTGTCTGGATTTGTGTCTACATATGGGATGTATACCCAGGTGGGGCAGTCTCTGGATGGCCTTTCCTTTAGTCTCTGCTCCACTTTTTGTCCCTGTATTTCCTTTAGACAGGAGTAATTCTGGGTTAATATTTTTGAGAAGAGTGTGTGGCCCCAACCCTCAGCCGGGGGCCATGCGTAAAATCTGGATACCGTCCTCTGTAGACTCTTTCTACCTTTTGCTGAATATTTCAGCTAATGTGGGGGTAGGAGCTCTGAGAATCTCTTGGAAGAGAGAGAGGAAGGATTTCAGAACCAGAGGAATCAAGGATACCTCAAAAAAACCTACATAATCGACTGACTTGAGCTCATAGGTTCTCATGGAGACTGAATCATCAACCAAAGAGCATGTATGGGATGGCCCTAGCCCCCCTATAGATATATAACAGATGTACAGACTGTTCCTCATGTGGGAACCCTTACAACTGGAATGGGGGGGGGGCTATTTCATTCTGTTGCTTGCTTTGAACACTTTCCCTTAATTGAGCTGTCTAAGGTGAATAGAAGATATGCCTTCTCTTACTGCAACTTGATATGCCAAGAAGGGCTGATATCCTTAGGAGGCTTCACCTTCTCTGAGGAGAAACATAGGGAATGAGAGAAGGGAGAGGAATAGAGAAGGACTTGTAGGACGGAGTAGAACCTATGATTAGGTTGTAAGCTAAAGTAAATAATATAATAAATTAACCATCATCATTTACTTAGAGAAAAATGAAATTTTATAGTTCCTCAAGGTTTATCACACTCAGAAAGAAAGAATATCATAAGAAACCAAAGAGTAAAACATGTTAGTAAAAGTGTGAGAGGGAGGAAAACTATTGGTGGGGACGTACATTAATTAACAAAATACTCCACAGGTAGATGATATGGAGGTATTTTCTTGGTTGAAGATCTCTCCAATGGCTCTAGGTTGTACCAAGTTGACATAAATCTATGCAGCACAGAACTCATGTATGAAATTCTAAATAAATAAAATATTTTACACATATTAATAAATTCAATCACTGGTATATTTTATAGTTAGTATTTTGATGCTAAGAAGTTAAAATCATAGGTATTGGTAAGAGAATGCTCTAAAATTAATCACCTCATTGTCCTATTTCAGAGCTTACCTTCTCCATACTTTCTTTCTTGAGAAGTATAAAGTTTCTTAACATCACATTGATAATCTCTCAAATGGGCCATATTATCTAACGCAATAAGGAGCATAAAGAGGGAAAATAAAGGCCATTGAAAGATTACTAATCTAAGGGCTGTACATTTAAATTAATTTCTTCCTGATGATTTAGTAGATATGTGTATATTCTGAAGAAACTATCATTGGGTAAATTCTCACTATTATTTGTATAGTGACTATAAAAGATGTCTTCTGCATTACTGGGTTATGCTGAGAAATTAGTAAGGTAATATTTATGAAAGACTCTGCCACTATAAATGGAATTACCAAATAAAACATTAAAGACAATTATGTAAATTCTACATTTTCTTTGTGAAGCTGAGAATATAATATAGTTTAATTGAATTAAGATATTTTCATTTATAACAGTTATAAAATATGGGAGACATAGAACAAGAAATGTTGAGCTTGGAGCCCAATGAGCCAGATATAGAGGTCCAAAAGCTAGTTTTTATGTTACAAGATTAGAACATAAAACTAGTAATAATGTTCTGAGCCATGAAAATGCTTGAACTAGGCCGTGTAACCCACAATTTCAGGAAATGAAGTAGCCATTCACATTTAAGAATGGCACTAGTTCCATCCATTTGCATGCAAAATTCATGATATCCTCGTTCTCAATAGTAGTATTCAGTTGTGAAAATGAACCACATTTTCTGTATTTATTCTTTTGTTGTGGGATATCTTGGTTACTTCCAGCTTCAGGCTATACACATAAGGCCACTATGAACATAGTAGAACATGTGCCACTGTAGCATGATGGGGCATCTTTTGGGTATGTACCAAAAAGTGGTATAGCTGGGTCTTTTGGTACATTTATTTCCACCTGCCTGAGGAACCTCCAGATTGATTTCCAGAGTGGTTGTACCAGTTTGCAATCCCATCAATAATGGAGAAGTGTTCCTCTTTCTCCACATCCTCACCAACATGTGGTGTCACCTGAGGATTTGATCTTAGCCATTCTGACTGGTGTGAGGTAGAATCTCAGGGTTGTTTTGATTTGCATTTCCCTGATCTCTAAGGACTTTGAACATTTCTTTAAGTGGTTCTCAGCCATTCAAGATTCCTCTGTTGTGAATTCTGTTTGGTTCAATACCCCATTTTTGGGTAGTATTCAGTTGTGAAAATAAACCACATTTTCTGTGGTTCAAACCCCATTTTTGATTGGGTTGTTTGGTTTTTTGGCGGTTAGCTTCTTGAGTTCTTTATATTTTGGATATAAAAGTACATGCATGGTATGTGCTCACTAATAAGTGAATATTAGCCAAAAAGTGCAGAATTTCAAAGATGCAATCCACATAACTCAAGGTCAACCATCCAAAGGGCCCAAGTAAGAATGCCTCAGTTCCACTTGGGAGGGAGACAAAAGCAATCACAGGAGGTGGGGAGAGAGGGATCTGAGTGGGAAAGGGGACAGGGAAGAGAAGAGGGGAACATGATTAGGTATTGGGTGGGGGGAACTGAACTGAAGCACTGAGGGACAGCAAAAGAATGGAGACAGGTAACCTTGGGAGGTAAGAGGTAGGGTCACCCTCTAGAATACACCAGAGACCTGAGGGATGAAAGAATCTCAGAACTCAAAGGGAGGGACCTTAGATGAAATATCCTACACTGAGGAGAGAGAACTTGTATAGCCCACCTCCAGTAGAAAGACAGGGCATCAAGTGGAGGGATTGGGTTACCATTCCACAGTCAAAAACTCTGACCCAGAATTGTTCCTGTCTGAAAGAACTACAGAGTCAAAAATGGAGAAGGTTCTGAGAGAAAGGAGGTCTAGTAACAGGCCCAAATTGGGATCCAGGTCAAGGGAAGGCAACAAGGCCTGACATTATTATTGAAACTATAGAGTGCACAAAAAGAGACCTGTCATCACTACCCTCTGAAAGACTCAAGAAGGTTAAAGAGTCAGATACAGATATTCACACCCAACCAGTGGAAAGAAGCTGGTGACCCCTCTGGTTGAATTAGGGAAAAGCTAGAAGAAGCTGAGGAGGAGGGTGACCCTATAGGAAGACCAGCAGTCTCAACTAACATAGACCCCCGTGATCTCTCAGACACTGAGCCACCAATCAGGCAGCACATACCAGGTGATATGAGGCCCCCCAATACATATACAGCAGAGGACTGCTGGGTCTGGACTCAGTCAGTGAAGATACACCTAACCCTCAAGAGACTTGAGGCCTCTGGGAGTGGGGAGATCTGGTGAGGTGGGGGTAGGGGTGAAAAAAAGAATTCTTTTGATGTTTAAACTTTTCAGTCTTCTGTGGTGTATTTGTGGTGAGGCTAGGTCCTGCCTCAGATTATATCCAGGTAAAGCTCCTTTCTCCTACTTTTATTATGAGAAAGTCTAGAAGAGTTTCAAGAACATGTAAGTTTTAAGTCTATAGACAACAATGTGAATTATGTTTAGAGCGTCTATCTGTAGCAAAACAGCAAGGCGCTACACTAAAATTTACATATTTTTCTAGTTTAGGCAGGACTTTAGGCTTTAACTCTTTCAGTGAAACCGAGAAAGTCGAAATATATGCTTATAAGGTATGTTTATTTATTTACTCACATTATGTGTATGCACTTACTCACATTATGTTTATTCATATATGTGAATACACCCCCCACACACACATATATATGATTAGCTTACAAAATTGCATCCATTATAAATGGTATGGTATCCCATGAAAATATTTGTTTGATATTCTGAGCTAACCTCTAACCTAGAGGTAATTTTGAAAGAATTAATTAAATGGAAACAAATATGATAAATATTATAGTTTCTTGAAATGAGATGCTTCACTTATGCTCAAGGTTTGTCATACTATGATGTCAAAATTATAATCTGTATATTAATTTGGCCTGGCTTTAATTCATGTAATGAGCTATTTTCATAACTTCTCTTAGAATGACCACTGGTTAATATGTACATACATTGAAAATGACTTAAGATACACAGTGTAAACCATTTGCCTTTGAAAGCTCTCTGAGCAAGTGCATTTCTGTAATGCAAACACAATGAATTGTTCCTAAAGATATACTTAACATAACTCAGCTGAGAGATATGTGTTAACTTTTACTTCTGCAATATTGAACTGTTCTTTTCATCTTATCTTGGCTTTCCCTTAAAACGCATATCTCATGATATTAAAATGAAGGTTGTAGATTTTTTCTGTTTTGTTTATTTATTTATTTATTTATTTATTTATTTATTTATTTTTGAGACAGAGTTTCTCTGTATAACCTGGGCTGTCCTGAAACTTACTCTGTAGACCAGGCTGGCCTCGAACTCAGAAATCCACTTGCTTCTGCCTCCCAACTACTGGGATTAAAGGTGTGCGACACCATTGTCTGGCCTAGATTATTATACTAATAAGTATATCCTTCTTTGTATGCAAGTGATTTCTAAGAGTAAATGATCCTCTGACTAGATTTCATTGAACCTGTGCCATCATGACTAATACAAATCAGATTGGTCAAATGTTGTGAGCCCCATGGTTAAAAACTAATGCCAACATTAGAATACTTGACATTTGATTATTCAGTAAAAGTAATCAGCGTCCCTCTATGCTTTCATAACAAGGGGACTCTAGACAAGTGGGATCACAAAGAAAATGTGGGCAGTCCTTGAAATTGATATGTACACAGGGCAGGTAGGAAAATCAATTGACAGGAATTCCTCAATTCATTTGGTTTTTTTTCTGTTTTAGTTTTAGTTTTTAATGACTCATTTAACACACTTCAGTGTGTAATCCAAAGCACTTGAAAGCAAATTAGAAAACTGTGTCAATCACATGGGAATTAATTTTTAAAATCTCAGCACTATCCTCAGTAAATGGATGGATTTATTGAGCTTGCCTTCAAATAGTTGACCTTGTTTGTGCTCAAAAACTATCTAACTAATCAAACTTAGTCAGAAAGAAAGAGAAGTCCCATTAATAATCTGGCATGAGGCATTGTTTCAATGGGGCCATCCATTTCAATTCATGCTGAAAGAATCAGAAATGCTCAGACCTGTAGTATTTTCATTAGTTGGTCATTATTTCAGGTAGTCTTGCTGACAAAGAAAAATCTTTACCTGTTTTATTTTATGGCTTCCGAATTTTCATTCAGCCAGATGGGTGCTTACCTAATTGCAAAACAGATTGTGTCTGTGTCTACAAAGCAAATTGAATTGGAGACTTGTACATTAATCTCCAGGCCATATGTGAATGTTGTCCTAAGTAAATATGACAACAGCACACAGCCATCATTGCAAGCTATTTATATAATGACAGAAGTCCATCTCTATTGATACAGGTATGCATCACTTGTTTTCCAAGTGGTGTTAGGTTACTGATGTCAGAGTCATCAGGTACCTTGCTAAAGGCACACCCCAGTTTTCCTTTCAAGTACTCCACTGTCAGAATTGCTGAAGTAGTGCTACAGATCATCTAACATTTTAACAAACACTCCTCCATAGATTCTCATAAACAATAAATGCTGAAAATGAAGTTCCTCATAAAATCTGGTTTCAATAAGTGCTAAACATTGATCATTCTTGAATGTAGATGAAAGGTTCAAAAGAGATTACTGTCTCCCCATATGTATATACACATAAAATAGTTCATAAGAACAATAGAGCAAGCAGTAAGATACAAATAATGCAGTGGTTCTTTGCTTTTGTCCTACAGAGTGTATTTGGAAATGTCTGTGGACTTGATTGTCAAGACTTGGTTGGCTGGTAGGAAAGGAGGGATGCCACAGGACAGTGAAGCCAGAAGCAGCTAAATACTTACCACATAGCCCAGGACTCTATGACAAAGAAATATCTGAAGGCCAAGAAAACCTATTCTATATGTCCAATAAATTGTAATTGTAAGCCTACTATATGAGATTTATGGCTCACAACTCTGAAGCATAAGTGGAAAAGAGAAGAAAGTTTCAACTTCAATTTGACCTGCCATCTTCTTCTTCTTTATTTTATCTTGTTTGCTACCCTTTCTCTTTATTTTTTCTATATTTTTAATTGGATATTTTATTTATTTACATTTCAGATGCCATCCCCTTTCCACATTTCCCCTCCCTAGGATCCCCCTATTCCATCCCTCCTCCTTTTTGCTTTTATACCATTTTAATTATATGCAAGAATTAAGGTCAGTTCTAGGTTGAGGGACTAGCAATACAATTGCCTTGACTCTTCTTTGACTTGCCATCTCCTTAAAATTGAATTCCCACTTGAAAAACTTCAGCCTTATTTTAATTATTCTTCCTTTTTTCAAGACAAATATCTCCTCCGGTTGTGCAAACCATGTTTCCACCATAAACCATGGTCTTTTCATATTCAGACAGACACACTCATATGTGCACATCTATCTGAATTTCTGTGAAAAAAATGGCAAAAATTTTATTCCAAGATATTGCCATTTGTTTCTTTTCTATCATTAGTCTTTCTCATTTTTTATTATTGAGGTTTTCTCTGTCTGTACAAATTAATGTGGATATTTAGCTTAAAGACATGACTTAATAAAATGGAGTTTTGATGCACAGTAAAATATGGGATATCTGCTTCAGTAGAGAAGTCATAAGAAGTGATGGTATTTAGACACCATAACAGAATACATCTTTATCAACTTATTTAGTTAATATAAATTTACCATACTATATCATGATTTTTATCTACAATATTTCATAATTGCAAAACTTAAGTTATATCATAAATTTTGTTAAAAATATTCAGAAAAATCCTATAAACTTTTGACATCAGACATTTACAACCTTGTATGTCTTGTCAGTATTTGTGATTCAACAATAATACTACATTATTGTTATATGTTTCTGGTTACTACATGCCGATTAATAAATTTACTAATTTGAGGTAATGTTTTGGTTTATTTATTTTCTTAGAGTATTCAGAAATATTTGACAAACTCTACTTGGGTTAATTTTTTAATTTAGATTATGCTTTGGCATGTGTATCTGTGTGGAAAAATATACATGTGAGTGTAAAAGCCCAAAGAATCTTGAAAACTCTATTGGATTCCTTGGAGTTACAGGTGGTTATAGGTAGTTTTGAGTTATTCAGCATAGGTGCTTGAACAGATCTAAATACTGCAGGAGCAAACCCATGCACTTAATGAAGAATAAAAATAATGCAAATTAATAAAACTTTCTCTAGTACTTTTTAAATAAGTTATTAAGCCTCTTATCTTCCCTCATTTTAGCTTATAACACTTACCATCTTCATGTTGACTCTAACTGTTTTTTATTTAACAAAATAGGCTTTTGTTACTTTCAGAACATTGCTATATTCCTAGACCAAAAGTTAGAACTACAGGACAATCATCTAGAATTTCTTCCTTAAGGCAGTAGACTATTGCACAGATATTTCTTATAGCGATTCTCAAAGGACTATGAGGATGAATACTTTACATAGAAACTATGCATAACTCTTACACCAGGTTGATATAACCCAAAGCAAGATTGCATACAACTGATACCTGAGAAGATCACAATTGTCCACAGATCTCAATCATGAGCCTTTTGAAAGGATCAAAAAACCAAGCAGTTATTTTTGAACTTGGATACTTGGAAGGTCATCTAACTTGCTATGAAACAGAAATATTCAAGAGATGCTTTTAATTCTCCATTTGATAAAGACACCAAGCTGTTAACCAAATACCTATTATACTAGTTGTATAATCATCCCTTAGTTTGATATAATTTTGTCATCATCTATAAAACACCTACACTGATCAAAGAGAAGAGGGTCAGGTATGTTTTCTAAACTGTGTAGTAGAGCACAATATGCAAAGAATAATCATGTAACTTAATAACGATATAAAATAATGGAAGCAATGAAATATTTATGATGAGAATTTAGTGTATACAACCCATCTTGCTAAAACCTAGTGTTCTATTTAAATGCTGGAAAAATATGTTTTCTTCTTAGTTTAAGTAAAATTTCTTATGAATATCTGTTAAGGAATTAAACAGATATAAAGGAAAATGTATATTTATCTTTATAAATTTCAATAACTTTCTTAAAAATATAGTATTCTTTTGAAACAATGGAGATCCATGATCTAATAACTAAATAAAACACCATTCAACTATTGCACTATTTAATAGTTAGGAACATCTAATTATACTAATATACAAAATAGAAATTTAAAAAATACCTAATACAAAGAAATATATACATACAAAAGAAAACTTATGTTCAGAATTTAGTGAATGAAACAGAGTGTACTCCAGTTGTTCCAGGTGTGAAAGAGTTCCTGTCTGTGTTTAACTTTTCCACAAGTAGCTATTGCAGTTCTCAATAATCTCTGAGAATTTGTAACCAATTATCTCAGTCAACCACAGCTGTGTGAGTAGTTCTTCAGCGCCTATTGGGAAAACAATATTGAATCTCATGTGTACCCTTGAGTTTCTCTTAAATTTTTCCAAAGCATAATGGCCTTTCATGTTCTTCTACTCTTAAACTCTCTTGCCAGCATCTCTCACTTTTAAATCTCTTACATGGATTTGCTGAGAAAATGAACAGAATTGTACTGGAGAAGAATTTTTTAATTCCATTCATATTTCTCTCAGTTTCCAATTTTTTCCAGAGAGAGTGTTATTGATACTTTCATAAATGATGTCTAGTTTTTTTGCTAAATAGAATATTTGAAATTAGATGCTGAAGACAATACTGGGTCTTTTCTTGTTAAAAATGAAGCATGTTGACATCTCAGAGGTATCTTGTATACTTCCTAGAAAAAATTATCTGTGCTTATTCATAAGATAGATTTTGTCACTATGACAATATTCCTTAAATAAGATAATCGTAAAGAAGCAAATGCCTATCCTGGCCATAGTTTTGTAGATCCAAAGGTATAGAGCAGACACAAGCTCTATTCTTGATCACTTCATAACTTGGTAGAGATTGTAAACCAAAATGAATATAATATTAAGCAAAAGATTGCTTCTCAGTCCAAGGACATAAAATGAGAATGGAATGGGAAAGTGAGGCTGGGGGTTTAAATAGAAAATGGGTTTGCAAAGTGTTCCCCCCAAATAGAAATGTTCCTTCCAAAACTGTCATATTTGCTCCCAGAAAAGATGAACCTCAGGTGGTGAATAAGGGAGAAAAACAAAAATTAGGCATATTTGTGGACCCCCAACTAACATCAAACAAGAAGAAAAGAGTCACTGGGGAAGGAGAGTCTGACCACTCAGACTTCAGAAAGAAAGAGACAATTCACACTGTGGGACAGATTTCATTGCCAGCAATTCCTCTGAATTCTTTCATTAAACTCTTCTGCAAAGGGCCTTAGTGTAAGACACAGTGTCAGGAGCAGGGACAGTATGCATTTTATGTGCTGTTCTTGAAAGTCACAAAAGAAAATTTAAGAGATGTGAATGTATTTGGTGGAAGTATAATGCACCAAGTGTACATATGAAATTGCTTTTGAATAACTGTATACCTTTATGCATTGTGAAGTGCTAATGGATTAGGTAAGTACCTGGCTTCTGAGCTTCAAGCACTAATGATGAGATTTTAGGTGAGGACTCAGAAAGTAGTTCTTTACCCATTTGCAAACTCTGATTATTCACCTATAAGGTAAAGATGTTTGATTACATGCTTTAAAATTTTCCTTCCAGCTCAGTCAGGCTGTGTTTCCTTGAACACATCACAGCCAGTGCTTGGACAAAATGCCAAACTTGGAAATGTTATCTCCAGTCCCCTACCACGCATACTACTATCGTCTTTCTGCTCTATTGCCCTTAGGCGCCATCCCAAAACATCTCTACTTGGGATTTTTCCAACCTTCTTCTCTTAGTCAGAGTTCATCAGCTCAGTGTCTCTTCCATATCTAATATGATGCATAATATGTGCTGCTGTGATGGTGTGAGCTAATGAGGTAGAGGCTTGCCAGATGGCATATTTGCATTTTAACAGGGGCCTTCTGGAAACAATGCCTTAGTACAAAGGAGTGCTTTAATTGGTGTGAGTGTTATCAAACAAGGTAGGCCTTCTGAGGAGAAAGACCACAGATAATGAAATACACACCAATCAGTTTGCCAAGCTGAAACTATTTCTATTTTAGATACATAGTGTATTGCCAAAGATAGATATTTAAGACTTTATTAAGGTGCCTGAGTCACCACTTAAGGGAAAATATTTTCTTTTGCTTGAAATTCTCATGTTTTCATGAAAACAGTAGACTCCAGAATTAAGATAAATATCGCACAGAATAAAAATACTAAGCTACAGCTGAAGTAATGATCAACCAGTAGACATATTAGCTTATACAAATGTGGGTTGTTCATTATAGACTGTCATTCATTTTGGCGAACAGACTAAGTTTGAATAAAACTGAAACAACACTTTAAAATTTGGTGCAAAATTAAGACTACTGCAATGAAAATTGGATTAAAAATCTGGGCACAAGAAGCTAATTGCTTGCACATTAATTTAGCATGTATATAAATCTCAGTTAGCTAGTGGCAGATATCTTAAAACATTGCAATGAAAGTCAATTACTAGGATTTTACATACAAAATTCCAGAAGTGTGACTGTTAAACACACTATAGTAGTGTTTAAAATGAAATAAGAAAGATGGGAAGAATGTATGAGGAAGATAGAATGGATCTGAAAAGCATTCTGCCCCTGAAAACAAGCTTTAATTTATTCTATGTGAGTCATATTTTTACATCTGGACACTGCATTTTATTTATATTTACATATATCTCACACACAGAGAGAGACAATTCTATTATATATCTATCCTCTATCTATCTATCTATCTATCTATCTATCTATCTATCTATCATCTATCTATCTATCTATCTATCTATCTATCCTTCTATTCAAAATCATCTATCATTTTTCTATTATCTATCTATCATCTATCATATATCTATCTCCTTCTGGATAGATTTAATGGTATTAAAAAGGAATTTTTACTTTATAGTGATCAAAACTTGTCCTTTTATCTCTATGTTACTGAAACTTTTAGATTTGGTTAGAGAACCTTCATTTGACTATGTGTAACAATCAAAACAATGGCTCAAAAACACTGAGAATATGAGATAGTTTAGTGTAAGTCCTTAGGTAAGACATCTATGTCATGTCCTCCACTGCTCAGGGAACATTGGAAAAGATGAGCTGAAAAGTTTGTGGGAGCTAGAAAATGGAGAATCTGCTCCGAAATGCAGTGCTGTAATTGGACATGTCTACTGTAATCATGAAAACACAGGATCCATGGCTATCTGCTCAAGTCTTGCAACAAAAAGAAAAGCAGTGGGTACAACAAGTCTTGGAGTGATTTAAGTGGGGAGGCTATGATACCTGGGAGCACTCTTAAGGAGAAGAGTAGGAAGGAACTGGGGTATGATTTGCTTGAGGTGTTACAAAAGGAAAGGGGACCTGATATTGGGATGTAAAATGGATAAATACAAAATTATAAGAATGTAAAGAAAGCATGAGGAAAAGAAGTGGAAGGAGGCAGAGAGGACAAAAGAGTAGTAGAGGGTAGGAGAAGAGAGAAACGGAGAGAAGAAGAGAGGAGGGGAGGGCAGGGGAGGGAGGGAGGGAAGGGAAGGGAAGGGAAGGGAAGGGAAGGGAAGGGAAGGGAAGGGACGGGGAAGGGGAAGGGGAAGGGGAAGGGGAAGGCGAAGGGGAAGGGGAAGGGGAAGGGGAAGGGAAGAGATAATAAGAAAAAGAGGCAGGGAATTGAAGAGAAGGAAAGAGTGAGAATCTGGCAGGTATGTACAAACAGACTAATTTGGAAACAGAAATTAGTCAATTGGAATAGTGGGTAATGTCTGAGTTTGTTGGGTGGTAGTAAATATTATCTAACTGCATTGTATGTAAGTTTGAAATTGTCAAAAATTTTAAAATAGAAAGTTTATCTTTAAGGATGAAGAGAGACTTTAAAAAAACACAGACAACATAGAGCCACAATTTCCTGACAAAATTTACTAGAAACTTTGATGGGGATTGTATTAAATCTACAGATTCCAACACAGTTCTTCACAGACATGGAAAGAGCAATTTCTCAATTTGATATGAAAAATAAAAAAAAAATCCAGGATAGTGAAAACAATTAAAGAACTTCTGGGGGGAATTACCATCCCTGACCTCAAGCTATAATACAAAGCAATAGTGATAAAATAAAATTGTATGCTATTGGTACAGAGACAGACAGGTTGATAAATAGAATAGAATTGAATACCTAGAAATAAAACCATATATTATAGACACTTGATCTTTCAAGAAGAAGCTAACAATATACAATAGAAAAAAGAAAGCACCTTTAATAAATAACACTGATCTAACCGGCAGTCAGTATGTTGAAAAATGAAAATACTTCCAGATTTGTCACCTTGCACAAAGATCAACTCCAAGTGGATCAAGTACCTCAACATAAAACCAGATCTCTCAAAGAACCTCAAACTCATTAGCACAGGGAGAAATTTCCTAAATAGAACTCCAGTGGCTCAGGCTTTAAGATCAAGAATTGATAAATGGTACCTCATGAAACTGAAAACCATCTGAAAGGCAAAAGACATAGCCAATAGGACAAATCAGCATCCTACAGATTGGGAACAAATCTTCACTAACCCCACATCAGATATAGGGCTAATATCCAAATATATAAAGAACTCAAGAAGCTAACCTCCAAAACACTAAACAACTCTATCAAAAAATGGGGCATAGAACTAAACAGAAAATTCACAACAGAGGAATCTCAATAGGCTAAGAAACATATAAACAGATGCTCAAAGTCCTAAGTGATCAGAGGAATGCAAATCAAAACAACCATGTGATTCTACCTTACACCAATCATAATGGCTAAGATTAAATACTCAGGTGAGGATGTGGAGAAAGAGGAACATTCCTCCATTGCTGGTGAGACTACAAACTGGTAAAACTTCCCAGAGTGGGAAACCAATCTGGAGATTCCTCAGGAAATTGGAAATAGATCTACCAGAAGACCCATCTATAAAACTCCTAGGTATATATCCAAAAGATGACTCACAATGCCACAGGGGCTTGTGCTCCACTATGTTCACAGAGGAATTGTGATATCCAAAAGTTGGAAACAACCCAGATGTCATACAACAGAAGAATAGATACAGAAATTGTAGCTCATTTACACAATGGAATACTACTCAGCTATTAAGATCAAGGACATCATGAACTTTGGAGGCAAATGGATGGGACCAGAAAATATCATCCTGAATAAGGTAACTGAGACTCAAAAGAACATGCATCATATGTACTTACTAATAAATGGATATTAGCCAAAAAAAGTATGGAATATCCAAGGTGCAATCCACAGAACTGAAAAAGGTTAACAAGCTGAAGTCCCCAAATGAGGATTCTTCAATCCCACAGGTGGGAGAGGTGAGGAGGAGGGGAAAAAGAGAACATGATCAGGTATTGGGAGGAACATGAGTAAAGCCTCGAGGGCCAGCATAAAGAAACAGGCAACTTCTGAAGATTGGAGGTGGGAGATTACAATGTACCAGCGACCTGGGAATTGAGAGATCCTCAGGACTCAAAGGGAGGAACGTTAAGTGAAATGCACAATAACTGAAAGAGGGAACTTGTAGAGTCTACCTTCAGTAGAAAGTGGATGGATGGGGTTGTCACCCCACAAAAACTATGACTCAGAATTTTTGCTGTCTAATAGAATTGCAGGGACAAAAATGGAGAGGAGATTGGGGAAAAGAAGATCCAGTGACTGGCCCAAATTGGAAACCCATCTCATGGGAAGGCTCCATGCCTGACATTATTACTGATTCTATGTTGTGCCTAGATACAGGAGCCTACTATTGCTGCCCTTCAAGAAGCCCAATAAGCAATTTAAAGAGTCAGAAGCAGACATTTACACCAACCAACAGACTGAAGTTGGGGAAACCTGTGGTTCAAATGGAGAATGGTTGGAAGAAGCTGAGAAGGAGAGCAATCCCATAGTAAGAGCAGCATTCTCAACTAACCCAGACCCTTGAGATCTCTCAAGCAACAACAAAACAATGTAGGGTGTTGGTCTTATCTGTCTGTATTCAGATGCTAAATTATGTACATCAATATCTGTTAACCCCTGATGAGGAGATCATCAGGTATTACAAATAATGCTTTGTAACTCTGCTCATTGATTAGTCAATAAAAAGCTAAAGCCAGTGATTGAGCAGTAGATAGAGGTTGATGGTTTTCTAGGTACCTAGGTGGAGGTCTCAGAAAGACTGTGAGAAGAAGAAAGGACACAGTGAGAAAGAAAAAGAGAGAAGACGGACCATGATCACATCTCCAGTAGAAACAGCAAGTAACAAGAGACATATGGCTGGGATGTAAGTTAAATTAACTCCAAAACATGCCCAATATGCATAAACCTAGAGCTTGTAAATAAAAATACCTGGATTGTGTGTCTTTTATATGGGCCAGCTAGAAATTATAATTCCTTTTACCAAAAAAAAAAAAAAAACTGGAAGCAAAATGTCAAATGAAAGAGAGGAGTAAGTATGGCAAGCTGACTCCAAAAGGACAACTGCAACTCTTAGCTTTCTTCAGTTCCACCCCTTTCCAATGAATGATACATAAAAGAGGAAATCATGGATGTATAAAGTACTGAGAATTAGTGGTAGATAAGTGCCTAGTTTTTACCCAGATATGTATATTATCCACATAGAAGTTCAGGAAACATTAGGAAAGAAAGGCAAATTAATTTAAGACCAGAACATAGAATCATCCTGAAAAATATCTTCTTCCAGGCAAGGCACACCCATTTGCAATCATGAGCTCACAGCATCTATGATGTCTTTATTCCATCTGCACAAGAATCAGACTGTCAACCCAAGGACTGGATGGAAACGGGACTCACTGGGTTCTAACCCTCAATGAAGTAGAATGAGATAGAAAAGGTTAATCGTTAAATAATGAGCTTTATTATTATTGTTGTTGTTTATTTACTTAAACCACTGCTTGTATTGCCTATTTTTTCAAGGCTAACTTCAAATATCACTTGGAACATAATGACCTGGGGAAATCACTGGGACAATAGGTTCTCGCCCTTAATAACCTGTTTACTCCCAAATACACTTCTGTAAAGTCTTGCTTTGTTGTTCACCTAAACTTTAGATTTTAGAGCATAAAATCTGAATAAAAACTAGACCCAGGCATCAAGTCCTTTCAGAGACTATCCTGGCTGTTACCCACCAGTGACATCTCCTCAACTCTGAACACATAGTTATTAGGATGCATATTCCAGAAAGATTCTTGCAACAATAGAATTAAAGTAATTGCTGCTGGCAATTGTATAGCAAGCCATTACACCGTGAGACTACATGTATACATGTAACCCAGTGCTTACACAAATAACAATGGTTAGAATAAATATGTCATAACACAAAATTAAAATCGTGTATCTGGTGAAGAGAAGATATAAGGAAAGCAATCAGAATCTATTATACACATATATGAAATTGTCAACAAAATTATCAGTTACATGAACTACCACAGGACAGACTTGACCTTTCTAAAAGAAATTAATATTTACCCCTCTCAAAATTATTAGTAACTATCTGATATCAGCAAAGCCTGTGATTGTCAAAGGATCATGTATTTGTCCCCATATATTTGATAAAATCTCTATCAAGGCACTTTCTCACAGTATGCTTATAATAATAGTTATTGTACTATACTTCAAACCAAAGAAAGGAAAGTATATAGTCTGCAAATTATTTGGTTTGCTGAAAGTGGCAGGACCATGTTGGTACCCAATATGTTGCATTGACACTTCATGACACTGGGTGATTCTGTTTTTTGAAGAAAACTTGACATTATTGAATATGTTGATTGCTTTCATATGAATAGCATTATTTTCAAAACATAGTAGTTTCAAAATATAATCATCACTTCCTTCTTTATTGACAAATTATTAGCAATAAATTACCAACAGCAATTGTATTACCAAGTTCAGAGTACATTCTATGAGAACAAACATTGGTGATACATGAAAACCATTGTCTGCTTCATACTGTGTTGAAAAAAAGAACAGAGAAAAGTACTAAGAATCTGAGTAATGAGGACAAGAAACCATCAGTTGTATAACTGTTGTCAGCACAATTCATAATTTGTAAGAAATTTCTGACTGCATAGAATCATAGAATAAGAGTTTATTGCCAAACCAAAATGTGGGTTTGTTTTTTTTTTAGCCAGATCTGTGTTTAGAGTTATTTAAACAGCAATAAAGTAAACATCTTTAATATTCTGCCATAATGCATCATTTTATACATCAGTGTCATTCCAAGCTCTGCTGCACCATTAGACAGTTTCTATCAATATTCCATAATGTGATGGTTATAGTTGAAAAATGATAGTCTCATTGAGTTATATCACTTTTGCTATAGAACCCCACATGGAATTAATAAAACTAGAATTCAATGATACCGCTTCAGAAGTAAATAGTATGGTGATGTTTTGCAAACTGCTGAATTTTGGTATAAAG
Source organism: Grammomys surdaster (assembly GCF_004785775.1). Taxonomy (NCBI): domain Eukaryota; kingdom Metazoa; phylum Chordata; class Mammalia; order Rodentia; family Muridae; genus Grammomys; species Grammomys surdaster. Next base: position 3,160,517 of record NW_021604670.1, read on the forward strand.
ATACATTCTAAGCAACAGTCTCTGAAATTGGCTCAATAAATATGTAATTAATATGATATCCCCAAACATAAACTAGGATAGAACAACTCAATGCAGCAATTTCCTACTGTGTACAACTGATAATGATCTTAACTTACTGACTTATATTTTGAATCAGAAGGTTGTACATAAAGGAAATGAGGCATATAAATATTAAGTTGAATAATATGACTGGAATTCAGACATAGAAAGTTTAACCATAGACTTTGCATCATAGTACCCAGAGTTTCAAGCTGAGACTTGGAAATATATTCCTTTTGCAATATATTATCATGGTACAGTTCTCATTTAGAAACTTTTTTGAACAAGTATATAGTTATATAATGTAATTAGAGTTTAATAAGTACTTTCAGTGTTGAGATCTGTTCAATACAGATGAGCAGAGAATGACAAAGTATTCAGCACATTAGCATTTGACAGCAAACCTAAAGCTGTAATGAAATGATCATGATAAAGCAAGAATTAGGAAGCAAGATGATAAGAACTGTTTCTACATGTAGCAAATTATAAATCTAGCCAGAATATACCCATACCTTGCTTGAAACACAGAACCCTTCTTCATTTTTCAATTGGACTTGTTCCAAACGATATGCAAACTTCTCCAGGTGCAGCATACCCTTTGGAAGTTTCAGGGATTTTTCCATTCCCTGAGTAGTTCTGATAATTTGGTAAAGTCTTTTATTTTTAGTTATTTTAGGGTATACAAGAGATCATTAACAACAGAAGCAGCTGTTATGAATGTTAGTCATTTTAAAGCCTTTTTGTCAAATCAAGAATACAGAGGGCCTCTAGGGTGTAATGATAATTTGCCATTTCCAGTTCATTAAACCGAGAATTCGGAAATATTTTACATTGCATTACTAAATATTTGGCTTTTGTTAATAATAATTTTATTTCTATCTCTTATTATTCAGCTTTTCCTTATGTATGTGTTTTTGGAATACCTTGTGGCTCCAGGGAGACAATTAATGAAGTGATTAATGAACAAATTAATTAAAACTTGCAATATTTTATTAATGAGAAAATTTGTAACCAACATGAATTTCGTAGAAATCATTATTGAAGCACAATCAATAGCTTGTGCTTTCTTCAACTAACATGTAAAAGTGGAACCTTCAGCTAACATCTCTTAATCATGTAATGAAATGGTTAACTTATTATTTCTCCTTTTCTTTCTCTATACAAATAAACAATGGAAATTTATCAATAAGACACAAAAATTTAATGTGTATTTTTAATTCACTATGAATTTAATGACCACATATCTATTTTCAAATTAAATGTAAACAAAAATATTTTCTCCCCATCAATTTTGCATATTTTAAATGTATTGAGCCATATATTATACTATAAATTCTATATAATGATCAAATACTTTGGGTTTTATAGTCTTTACTTCCTATAAATAAAATATGCTTAAAATGTTTAAAAATAACGCTATTGTTACCATTTTTTTGGAAATAAACTATAAAAATAAGTGGAAATGTTCTGTATGTAGTCTACTTCTGATATATTTCATTTCTAGGAACAAATGGGTTTAGGACCACAGAAGAATTCTAGAGAAACGTTTGTAATTTACTGTGATCACTTGAACTTGATGGTATTTGAAAATAAGCATTTGTTATGGTATTCAACTACCTGAAAAAATAAGAACACTACCCCATTAACCTGATCTATTTGCATACACATGGCATAGAGAGGTTGGAAACTAGTTAAGAACTCTTTATCATTCTTTATCAGATACATGTGTAAAATTTTGTTTCATAAACATTCTTTCCTTCCTCCTCTTTTACCTCTACTTTCTCTTCCTTCCATCTTATTTTTCACTTGCTGTTTCCTTCCTGTTTCTTGTGATTCTTTAACAGTTACAGCCACACAATTTTGATAAAACATGAAGAAAATGCGAGTGATTTGGCATTGATAATATCAAAAGATTGGAAAACACCTTAGAAAATCTATCGTACAAGCAATGATCCACCTCTTTAACTCTTTCTGTGAACTAATTCACTGCATGGGGAAAAAAGTAGCACCTTTCATGGACAAATATGGAACTATTTGCTAGATATGAGAAGAAACAAAAATCTAGGATCACGATCATGAATTTGGTGAGCTATTACTTGGTTTGTGGAAAAAATAGGAGAACAGAGGTTTGACTGACTGAGGAACTTACAAAAACAGCAGGTGTACTTTTGTACTATTTATTGTAGCAACTATGGAAATATACCCACATAGTACAGAAATCAAAGTACCCACAGGACAGACCCCACTTCTACTTTCTGAACCTAACAATTGTGTTAACATAAGGTTTATGAATTTCCTGTGCTCCAAACCAGTGGTGAGCATTGGTTCCTCAGACCGTCCATCTAATAGTAATTATTTAGCATATTTTCAACCATTTTGCCTAGTAGGATCACAATAACCTATATAAAACTTTCTTCCCTATTAAAAAATGGGGTATAGAGCTTAACAAAGAATTTTCAACGGAAGAAACTCGAATGGCCGAGAAGCATCTAAAGAAATGTTCAGCATCCTTAGTCGTCAGGGAAATGCAAATCAAAACAACCCTGAGATTCCATCTCACACCAGTCAGAATGGCTAAGATTAAAAACTCAGGTGATAGTAGATGCTGGCGAGGGTGTGGAGAAAGAGGAACACTCCTCCATTGTTGGTGGGACTGCAAGATGGTGCAACCACTTTGGAAATCAGTCTGGCGGTTCCTCAGAAAATTGGACATAGCATTACCCGAGGATCCAGCTATACCACTCCTAGGCATATACCCAGAAGATGCTCAAACATATAACAAGGACATATGCTCAACTATGTTCATAGCAGCCTTATTTATAATAGCCAGGAGCTGGAAAGAACCCAGATGTCCTTCAACTGAGGAATGGATTAAAAAAATGTGGTATATTTACACAATGGAGTATTACTCAGCTATTAAAAACAATGAATTTGAGAGGTTCCTAGGTAAATGGATGGAACTAGAAATTATCATCCTGAGTGAAGTAAGCCAATCACAAAAGAACACACATGGTATTCACTCACTGATTATTGGATATTAGCCTAGAACCTTGAAATGCCCAAGATGCAACTCACAGGCCACATGAAGCCCATAAAGAAGGAAGACCAAGTGAGGGTGATTCGGTCCATCTTAGAAGGAGCAACAAAATACTCAAGGGAGCAAATATGGAGACAAAGTGAGGGACAGAAACTGAAGGAGGGGCCGTCTCAAGACCACCCCACCTGAGTATCTATCCCATGTGCAATCACCAAAGGTAGATGCTGATGTGGAAGACAGGAAGTGCATGCTGATAAGAGCCTGATATGGATATCTCCTCAGAGGCCTTCAAGAGTCAGACATATTCAGAGGCAGATGCTCACAACTAGCCATTGAACTGATCATGGGGTTCTCAATAGAGGAGTTAGAGTGAAGACTGAAGGAGCTGAAAGGGTTTGTGGCACCATGAGGAGAGCAACAATACCAACCAACCACAGCTCCCAGGGTCTAAACCACCAGCCTGGGAGCACTTAGTGGGGGATCCAGGGCTTCAGCTGAATATGTAAAAGTGGAGGGCCCTGCTGGGCATAGGTGGAAGAAGAGAACCTTGACCTCATGAAGGCTGGATGCCCCAGGGGGTGGGAATTTTGAGGGTGGGGAGGTGGGAGTGGGGGGGTGTAGATAGAGGTTACATCCACAGAGAAGAAGGAGGAGGGGCGAGGGGATTGGGGGTTCCGAGGGGGTGGTGGGGGATGGGGTAAGGGGACAACATAGGAAATGTAAATAAATCATCCAATAAAAAAAAAAA
>NW_021604670.1:3164461-3208629 GCF_004785775.1 Grammomys surdaster
AAAAAAAAACCAACAAAAAAAAAACTTTCTTAAAATTGTTTCAGGATATTCCTACCCAACATTTTTCTTAATTTCTTAATTTTCAATATACATGATGGTTGAAATTTCTCTGTCTAGTCGTCTCACCTCTTTTCTCTTTTTTTTCTCTTGTTGTTATTGTGTTATTTTTTCTTTTATTGGCTATTCTCTTTATTTACATTTCAAATGTTATCCCCTTCCCAGGTCTCCTCTCGGGACCCCCCTATCCCATCCTACCTCCCCTGCCTCTCCACCATCCACCGACCCACTCCTGCCTTCCCACACTGGCATTCTCCTACACTGGGGCATCAAACCCCTCAGGCCCAAGGGCCACTCCTCCCACTTATGTCCAACAAGGTCATCCTGTGCCACATATGCGGCTGGACTCATGGGTCCCCCGATGTGTACTCTTTGGTTGGTGGTCCAGTCCCCTGGAGCTCCGTGGGTGTGGCCAGTTGATACTGTTGCTCCCTCATGGGGCTGCAAACACCCTTAGCTCCTTCAGTCCCTTATAGTTGTAAATCCTATCATTTTATATCCAGGAAACAGCATTTTGAAAGACACTAAAAAATTAGGTTATGTCATTCTATATATTAGTTATATGAACATACTCATATAAATTGTATGTTTCAATTTATGATTTGTACAATGTTTATAGTTCAAGCTATAATTATTATTATTGTTAATTATTCCTTAGGTTTGAATATTTTAGCATATATAAAATACTAAAATAATTTAAATTTTACTTTATAATATGCTCATTCTGTAACTTAATAACACTTAAGAGATGATATGAACTCAAGAATCAGGGAGACTTTAGAGATCCAAATAAAAGCAAGTAGTATCCATCCACTTATAGAGGTATTATCCAAAAATTAGTCAAATCATCAGAGAAAAGGGTCATCTTGACTAACAATTTTACCAAATTACAGACTTGAAAGTTAAAGACTCATGAACACTATAAAATTCCTTATTGAGAAGAGTAGTATATTTAATATATTTATTTATCTAATGTAAAACACTGAAGGTAGACTAAAGAAATAAGTCTTCTTCTAAACAAGCCTAGTCAACCATTGAACTTATTAAGGTTGTGTGCTGGATGAAAGAAGGATTACTCATCAAAGTATGGATTATTTAAAAGGAGCTGCATTACTGAAAACCAAAACACAGAATGTGATTTCTTATGAAGGTTGCATCTCTAGAGCTCCCTGCATGATGTCAAGGCAACTCAACCAGTGAGAAGAATTTCTGTTCTCTGCTATTTTAACTTTTCACAAGCCTGCAAACAGCCTGGTTAGTCTTGTAAATATCAGAAGCTTTGTGAGCAATGTGAGTTATGCTTACTTCTTCATCCTTGTGAGTTTCACTATATTTCTGTGCTTCTTGGTTAATTCAGAGGATACGGTTGTGTAACACTACATCTCTTCCTTTAGTTCTTACCTTCATCCTACCTACATTCACCCTACTGTGATGCCACTTTTGCCTTGAAAGGAGATGGCAAAGATATCTGATAATTTTTATTATTTTGTTTTGTACATGGCAGTATAAATGCAAATTATGTGTTGGAAGCCAATAAGATATTACAATAAAGTATAAATTAACAAAGTCTAATACAGTATTAAAAGATTGTATCAGACCATTGGACCTCTATATCACATTGGATGTAACTTATTCATAGGAAGTTAACTACTCATGACTCTTTCTAGCAACTATTTATCACCACAAAATAAATAATTTTCCTTTACTGATTATGGCTATGTATAGTAAGATCTAGGCATGTATGAAGGAAGACTATTAGATGTTATAACATATCTGTTTAGTAAAATAATTGAGGTGGTTGGAGCCTATGAGACCCTGGCCAGACTTTTATTCTGGCATAGTATGCCAGATACATGTTGCCTTCTGTGTGGCAGAACTTAAAAACACATTTTAAAAAGAAATTGTTTGACTTCTCAATATTTTGCCACTATTGCATTAGTGGATATATCTTATCTGGAATTTTATCCTAAAAATAGCAGTAAACCAAACAATAGAGAACTTCTGATAACAGTTAACAGTCAAATAGTGATTTCCAACATTGTGAAAGCCAACAAGAAGGCAAGGTTCAGTTTCCCCACATCTTGCAGTGTGTCATATAACCAGAAATAGGGACTTTATTTTCTATTTCTAGCATGCGAAATAATAGTGGTGATGGCCATTACTGTTGGTGTGGCGTTGGTCAAAAAAAAATATACACAACCAAGGTAGAGGAGTGATATTTTATTTTATTTTATTGAATATTTTCTTTATTTACATTTCAGAATTATCTCCTTTCCTGGTTCCTGCCACTGAAACCTCTATCCTTCTCCCCTCACCTGATTTTATGATGGTGTTTCCCTACCCATCCACCCACTCCTGCCTCCCGCCCTCGAATTCTCCTACACTGGGGCACCGAGCCTTTACAGGACCAAGGGCCTCTCCTCCCATTGACATCTGACAAGACCAGAGTGATTTTATATAAAACCATCTGCTTTCTTCTGTTCTGTTTGTTGTTTTTGCAGCTCTATAACATACTCAAAAATTATTATGTAATAAAACTTTTTACAGATAGTGGACAAAATCTCTGGAACTCTGTCATTATTCACCAAAATTAAATGCAAATTGTGGTTTAGAAGCTAATAAGGTACTATTAAAAGAGATAAATTCGCAAGGTCTAATTCATTATTAAAAGATTGTATCAGTTTTCTCAATTCTTTCAGCAAAAAAAAAAAAAAAATGGTGTGGCAGTTGGGTGAATAGGAATTGCAACTATATGTTCATATACTAAAGTGCTTGCTCCCCATTTGATGGCTATTTGGGAAGGAATAAGAGGTGTGGATTTGTTGGATGAAGTATGTTATTAGGTGTGGGCTTTTAGATTTTTCCAGCACTGGCCAACTAATGCTCTATCAACATGCTTTCCTGCATGTACTGTGCTTCCCTGCAGGATGGCCATAGGCTCATCCTCTGAAACTTGAAACTTCCAAATTAAATGCTTTCTATTATAAATTGCATTGTTCATGATGTTTTCTCCTGATAATATAACCAACACATCAAAGTTGGTACCAAGAATTAGGCTGTAAATGACAAGTATGACTGACTATTCTGTACTTTGGAAGAATGTGGCCGACTTTGGAACCTTGGACTAGGAAAGGAGTTAACTCTTAAATGTGGCTTACTGTGGCACCTGAATAGGATTTTGGAAGACAGTAGTATTGTAAGAAATATGGACTCTTGAGGCCTAGCTTAAAAGTTTTCAGAGGAAAGATTATTGGCTAGAGATTAGTTTTGTGATAATTTGTCACACAATGTGGCTACATTTTGTCCTAAGAATCTGTGTGAGTTTAAAGTGAAGTGTATAAGACTAGTTTTGTTGAAAGAGGAGATTTCAAGGTAACCTAATATAATTTACCCCATTGATTGGTGAAAAGTGATGGTTACATGGGATATACAATAAAAATGCACAAGCAGTGTAAAACAAATATGAATGCATAGTTGAGGATACATAGAACACCAAGAAAATTAAGACCACAGGAGCCGAGAATTATGTTCAAATAGATGAAATGAGAGAGAACAGCCTAATGACAAGTGAAATAAATGGAGTGGTGGTCTCACGGAAAAACATCATCCAGCTTATTATACCATTTGTGAAAACAAAACAAAACAAAAGAACATTCTATTCCTTCTTAAAAGGAATAAATGAAAATTTATATAAATACATTTCAAGAAGGAGGCAGGTCCTATCCAAAGCAGGTTGCAGAAAGCATCAAACATTTAGTTCTTGCTTTAAAGTCAAAATGCATATAGGAATAAAAAGGTTGTGGAATTTTCCTTCGCCATGGAGGAGGGTTGCTGAGGCCAGGCCTGTGACAAGGGAGACTCTGCATGGAGCCCCAGAGAGGCCATAGTGTGAAACAGACAATGTCAAGCCTGGATTATGCTGTCGACCAGAAAATACTTGATACACCAGAGCCTGAGAATATCAACCATGAAGAGTTGTCTGCATGGAGTAGATCTAGCCTGAGGATGAAGTATGTTTCACTCAGCATAGATGGAAAAGGGGCCATCTAAGCTCTTTTTACATAGGATAAGGAGATATAGGATTGGAGTTTCCCCTGCAGAATTTCAATCTGTCTTTGGTTTAGTGTTTGCTCATTGTGCCTTATTCCTCCTTTTTGGAATTATAATGTATATTATGTGGCACTGTGCTTGTTTATAAAACGTCCTTTCTTATTTTAAGTGCATTATAATTAAGAGATTACCTTGCTTACAGGAGAGACATTTTTTGAACTTTTACAGGAGATACCTTCTATTCAGAGGTAATACCTACATGATAAGAGTTGATTAGACTATGAGAGATCCTCCCTGGTAAATATAATTTATGTTTTATGAATAGAAAAGGCTTCACTTGGTGTTTGCTTTGCTCACCATTCTTCACTCCTTGAAAATTAATGGATGTGTTCACTCTAAATCTAAACCTTGTTGATGCTATTCTCTCTGACAGCACCAAACTGAGAATTGTGAGAAAGCAAATTTCTCTTTATGATACTACTACTGCATCTCTAGTGTTTTCCTACAGTAGCATAATGATAGAATGGATTAATTAATAGAGTACCAAGGAGATAGGGGAAAGTATAGAGGAAATAATGATATTTCCTAGGAAATATAAGAGAATATCTAAATTATCATGAATAAAGTATTGGAGAAATATGGAAAGGTACGGCCATTTGGATATATATATATATATGAAGGTATTAGAAACTGGAGAAATTGTGAGCCTTACTGATTTACGGGAACTACATCCATGTCCTAGTTTTGGGTAGATGGCTGGACTTAAAAGCAATGTATTTGGATATGTGACAGGAGTATTTCTATGACACAAAGCATTCAGTGGTTCCCATGACATCTCCTAATTACATATAATAAAATGTAAGAAAGTAAGCATTTGAAAAGAGAACTTATTAAAGCAAATGAACAATGGAAAGCTTTGGAAAATATGTAGCCTGATCAGGGAACGATAAGTAATTTTGCTTAGAAGAGAAAAATCAAACAGATTTTATAAAAAGAGACCAGGTGAAGAAGAGGCATATTCTAATTATTGAGTCTATGGAATAGTGACCTTGTGCATTTCTTGGAGATACTGTCTCACTCAGATCTTTAATGTTAAGTATTTAAGAGCTGAACATACATATTTGTATGAGATTAAACAGAGAATCTCAGCACTGGCTTCCAAAACATGCCTCACATCTTTATTTCCTGCAATCTGATTTAGGACTACTACTGATCTTGCTGTGGGTTCAAATACTGCTCTGAAAGGCAAAGGCATTGAGCCTTGGAAGATTCAGTGCTCTATTTTTGAGTGTTATGCATAGTTCACTAGCTTTGAGATAATGAGTTTCCTCTTTGAAATTTCAAAGAATGCCAAAGAGAGCATTGGGGCCCAGGTAAAGTACTTCCACAAAGTTAAGCACCAGACTGCTATCATTGAACAATATTCAGTGTAGCTATGTAGAGATGTCCCAAGACTCCAGGAGTACAGTTATTAGTGTATCAAAAATAGAAGGGAAGTATAGAGGTATGTGAAGTCAATAATAGAAAGTTTAAGTATGATCTATACTTATCAAAGCCAGAATAACAGTAATATCAGGGGCCTGGAGGGACAAACCTCTGCTAGAAGATGACACATGGATTCAAAAATTTTCCTCACCTTCCAGTCTCAGGCAGTACCCTGAAGAGACATTGGGCACTGGCTCCACACTCAGCCCCACAACATGCAGGGGAAGCTCAATTCCCAACATGCCCATGCTCACAGGATCTCAGGAGCTTGTTCACACCAGAATTTTAGGATCTCAGAGGCAGCTTGACTCTCAGGAGCTCTGACACACTCAGGATCCCAGAATCACAGGAACACAAAGACAGCAGGACTCTGAAGAGTTCTGACACAAACAGGATCAAACGAGGGACAGACTCCAGTCAGAGACAGTGATGTCAGGTAGCACTAGAGATAACCAGATGATAAAAGGAAAGTGCAAAAACGTAAGCAACAGAAAACAAGATTACTTGGCATAATCAGAACTCAGTTCTCCCAACATAGCAAGTCCTGGATACCCCATGACACTGGAAAAGCAAGATTCAGATTTACAACTACTTCTCATGATGATGATTATGATAGAGGACTTTAAGAAGGACATAAATAACACCCTTAAAGAAATACAGGAGAACACAGGTAAACAGGTAGATGCCCTTAAATAGGAAACACAAAAATCTCATAAAGAATTACAGGAAAACACAACCAAACAGGTGAAGGAATTGAATAAAACCATCCAGGATTTAAAAATGGAAATAGAAACAATATTTCACTAGAAGCAAAATTTCACTTAGTGAAATGACATCCCAGGATAGCCAAAACTATTCTCAACAATAAAAGAACTTCCGGAGGATTCACCATTCCTGACGTCAAGCTATATTACAGACCAACAGTGATAAAAACTATATGGTATTGATGCAGAGGCAGGCAGGAAGATCAGTGCAATAGAATTGAAGACCCAGAAATGAACCCACTCACCTATGGTCACTTGACCTTTTACAAAGGAGCTAAACGATCCAGTAGAATAAAGACAGCATTTTCAAAAAATGCTGCTGGTTCAACTGGAGTTCAGCATACTTAAGAATGTAAATTGATCCATTCTTATCTCCTTGTACTTAACTCAAATCCAAGTGGATCAAGGGGCTTCACATAAAACCAGATACACTGAAACTAATAGAAAAAAGTGGGGATGAGGCGTGAACACATGAGTACAGGGAAATATTTCCTGAACAGAACACCAATGGCTAATGCTGTAAGATCAATAGACAAATGTGACCTTATAATATTGCAAAACTTATGTAATGACACTGTCATTAGGACAAAACCAACAGATTGGTAAAAGACCAATCCTTCACCCGATAGAGGGCTAATATCCAATATATACCAAGAACTCAAGAAATTAGACTTCAGAGGTTCAAATAACCATATTTTAAAATGGATACAGTGATAAACAAAGAATTTTTCAATTGAGAATATCGAATGGCTGAGAACCATGTAAAGAAATGTACAACATCCTTAGTTATCAGGGAAATGCAAATCAAACCAACACTGAGATTCCACCTCACACCAGTCAGAATGGCTAAGATTAAAAACTCAGGTGACATTAGATGCTGGTGAGACAGAGGAAAACTCCTCTATTTTGGTGGGATTGCAAGCTGGGATAACAACTCTGGAAATCAATCTGGGTGTTCCTCAGAAAATTGGACATAGTATTACCTGTGGACCTAGCTGTACCACTTCTGGGCATATACCCAAAAGATGACCCAACATGTAAATAAGACATATGCTCTACTATTTTGATAGTAGCCTTATTTGTAATTGCCAGAAGCTGGAATGAACCCAGATGTTTTTCAACAGAGGAATAGATATAGAAAATGTGGTATATTTATACAATGGAGTACTACTCAGATATTAAAAACAATGAATTCATGAAATTCTTAGGCAAATGGATGGAATTAGAAAATATCATCCTGAGTGAGGTAAACCAGTCACAAAAGAACACACATGGTATGCACTCACTGATAAGGTGATATTAGCCTAAAGGCTCTGAATACCCAAGATACAATTTATAGACCACATGAAGCTCAAGAAGTAGAAAGACCAAAGTGTGGAAGCTTCAGTTCTTATTAGAAAAGGGAATAAAATATGAGAGCAAATAGAGACAAAGTATGGAGCAGAAACGAAAGGAAAGACCATCCAGAGACTGAATGGTGCCCATCCACCCACCTGGGGATCCATCAAAATTACAATCACTAAACAGACACTATTGTGAATGCCAAGAAGTACATGCTGACATGGGCCTGGTGTAGCTGTCTCCTGAGAGGCTCTGCCAGAGATTGACAAATACAGAGGAGGATGGTTACAGCCAACCACTGCACTGAGCACAGGCTGCCCAAAGGAAGAGTTAGAAAAGGACTGAAGGAGCTGTAGGGGTTTGCAAACCCATAGGAAGAACAACAATATCAACCAACTATACCCACCAGAGCTCCTCGGATTAAACCACCAACCAAATAGTACACATGAAGGGATTCATGGCTCAAGAGGCATATGTAGCAGAGGGTGGCCTTGTAGGGCATCAATGGGAGGAGAGGCCCATGGTCCTGTGAAGGCTCAATACTCCAGTGTAGGGGAATGCAAGGGCAGGGAGTCAGGAGTAGGTGAATGGGTGGGTTGGAGAAAAACCTCATAGAAGCAGGTGAAGGGGTATGGGATAAGGTGTTTTTCTGGTAGAGACCAGGAAAGAGGATAACATTTGAATTGTAAATAAAGAAAACATCCATTAAAAAATAAAGATTATACTCAAGACTGTGTATGTAATGCTATTTATGTTGTGGGTTCTAGAGAAATTCCAACATCCAGGACACACCAAGTTTTTTTCAACCAGAAGTATGTTAATGATTTGAACAGCAAACTGAGCAGCCAGGAACTTAGTACAGACTTATCTGCTGATACTGCAACATCAAACTTCTGCATCAACAGGTTTTAAGCTTAAAAACTACAAACAACCTGTGTAAGATAATATCATAGAAATGAAATTGAAACCTACAAACAGGTGGGCCATCTAAGATTATACAAGAGAGAACAATAACAGGATATCTTCTTAATCATAGGTTTTAGAATCATTTTTCTGTTGTAATATGGAAACAATCAAGGAGAGAGAGGGGGAAGATGGAGGAAGGAAGGGAGGGAGCAAGGGAGGGAGGGAAGGAGGGAGGGAGGGAGAAGGGTAGGAGGAGGGAGGGAAGGAGGGAGGCAGAGAGGAAAGAAGAAATACATCTGTACACTTGGCTTGACCTTAAATGGCATTCAAACACCAGGGAATGAATGGTTGGCTTAATATGGCTGTATTCATGCCAAGCTTCATCCTTTCAATTTTTTAAAGTAGAGTTTGGACTTACTTTTAGAAACTGTTACTCTTTTTTCTTTTACCTAATTTTCTCTTTTCTAACATAAATGTTTACCCATCCCTGGCTTACCACTGTAGTTTGGGAATATCTAACTTATTTCACAGGCTCACAACTAGAGAACAATATCCTAAGACTATAATGTACATTGACCAATGCGACAAAAAGTAAGTCATTGAATTAAACTTTGAAGATAATTCTGAAGTTAGTAACAACTCTTAGACTATTAGATGGAATTAGGATAGGTATTTGAGGACAAGAATGGAGTGCTATGAGCCACAGAAATCAGATACTGTTCCAGGAAATTACACTTCCACATCCAGGCTTGGTGAATGATTTTCCCATGAATTCTGACACTAAATAAGTTCTCCTTCTAAAAACTAATTTCTTTCTTTGGCCTAACTTGTTTTAAACTACTGAGCACTTCCTGTAAGCAATGTTAGCAAAACTTGAAGGCTAGCATCATGATGCTGGTAACACGAGAAATCTTGTTTTAAGCATCTAAAAATTATAGAGGATATAAATTGAATAAGGAAACAGATTTCATGATAATAAAAGCAGATTAACTGAGTTATAAATAAGTCTCTGTTTATAAATTGTAATAAATATCTATTCCACTAAACCAAGGCTATTTAACTATTTTCTATGGTAGATTTGCAATGAGACATGGGGAAAAGGAAATGAGTACTCATTCACAGTTGGAAATTCCAAACTGGCAGAGCTGCTATGGAAATCAACGTTCAGATTTCTCAATAAGCTAAAAATAAATACAGTATACAATCAAATTATACCATACCTTGGAAAACACCAAAAAATGTCTTACATATTATTTCACAGATACTTCTTCATACATGTTTATTATGATTCTATTCATGATGAGAAGAGAATAGAACCTATATCTTCAACCAATGAATAAATAATAAAAATATGGTGCATATATTTTATGTAATACCATTCATGTGTAAAGAAAAATTAAAACATAAAATTTGCAGGCAAATGGATAGAAGTAGAAAACATCATTACTGAGTGAAAATGATAAACATTACATGTTCAATCTCATCTGAGGCTCTTAGCTCCAAACATTCAGATGTGAGTAATATAGAATCAAACTACTAACTCTCCGTCTAAAAATACCCATAATGTACATAAGTAGTGTGTGTATATATACACCTACTTATAGAGAGAGATGTATTGTTCTGGTTCAAAAGAATATATCTACAACACACTTGTGCACCTAAGGTACAGGTATGATTGAAAAAGAAGGCTAAGATTGTAAAAGCTATAGAAATTAATGTTTGTCGAAAGACCTTGTCTCCTATGAACATCAGAAGCTATACCCACAAAAATCTCCCATTATGATTGCTTAAACCTAAGCTGCACAAGAATAAGAATAATACTAAGACAGACTTTGGAAAGCTCAGGAAACATTGGTACTACTATAGACACATACATAACTAAGAAATATTAAGGAAGAGGGTGTGCGTGTAAAATAGTCCTCAGCAGGGAAGAACACACCAGTTGACCATCCAATATCAAATTGTCAACCTTGAAAATATATGTTCAAATAATTTAACATTAACTGAGCCAGTGGTATCTGTGTTTTAGGAATTTATGTTTTTGTGTTAATGTATATGTCTATGTATATGTGTATGTTTGGCCAAATCAACAGTTAATAAAATAAGAGGTTTTTAATTTGAAGGACAGCAAGGGAGGGTATATTGAAGGATCTTTGCGGAGGAAAGGGAAAATAAATATGATATTACTGTATTATAATTTAATCAATTAAAATAAAGTTTAAAAGAACAAAATCAGGAATTTGAGATTTAAAAAGAATCTTGTTTTTAAAAATCTCTTGCTACACATAACTTTAATGTTTAGCAAAACGGAAAAAAAATCATACTAATGAGATGGCTATGTTTATTGTTTTTAGTTAAAGAATTAAATCATAGTAGAATACGGATACACTAGTATGTAGAGCAACTTCAGTGTTTTCTGGAATGAATCAATATTTTGCTTATAGAATCACTAACACTGAAGTACAAAATGGGTCATTTCAAAAAGGGTTTATATTTATTTTCATATTAGTATTCATTAAAAATTTTTCCTTACAGTGTAGCACATCCTTACATTCATTTTCCTTACAGTCAGTTGACTCTCCCCAACAACAATCATCTCTTTCTCTCCATGTCTCCCCAGTTTCTCTTTCTAAAGCCCAGTATATTATCATAAACTCCAGCTTTGAAAACTACCTTATGTACTCTGGACACCAAGGCACATAAAAGAATCAATTTATTTATTGTTTTTGAATCTGTGAAGCATACAACATAATATTGCCAGTACCTTCCAGTTTCACAAGGTTCTGCTGTATCTTAATTCTAACTCTCCAGTGTTATTACAGTGGATAACTGATCCAAATGTCCTAGCCTAAGAGTCGGGTGAATTGGCATATATGCATACATACATATGCATACATACATACACACATGCATATGAGATATGACAGACACGTATGCCATATATGTATATAGATAAAGATAAAAAAGAGAAAGGTAAAAATTTGGTATATATCAACATGTGATATTCTGGTAACAAATGAGCATACACAATGGACTTGGTGTTAGAAATGTGATTTTGTCATTAGTATAGATAAAATTTGTAACCATTTTTCTCATATATTCCTGTCTCTCCTCTGTCTAAAACATAATGCTTGTTAAATAACAGATAATTGATCCCCACTGAGTGGATCACTAGAAAGAAAAATGATGCAATAGACATATCATAAATAACCATCAACATTGTTAAATACCCATTTATTGATTTTAATATAAAAACATTTCCCCAATAATTCAAGAATAGAAATGATTCTAAGAATTCTGTTAATATCAATATTTATTAGAACATAGATTAATCTAAAATAATTTTTGTTGCAATGTAGTATGCAATTACAGGCAACATGTTCATTATCTATTTTTATAAAAGAAAGCTGTTACTGATCATAGAATAAAACTTAGAATGAAATACATTTCAAAAGACTTTTATTAGCACCATAGCATCATGCCCTACGTGGTATGTTGGGTAACAAATAGGAGAAAAATGAACCCTTCAGTTCCCAATTTGAATTTAGATAGGAAAGTCATCCCTTACAGAGAGTGTGGTGAGACTACTGAATTGGGAAAAGTCTTCAATCAACTTTGTTTCACAGATTATTAGACAGTTGTAGTATCATACAATAGGTACCAAGGACAGCATGGAGGGAGAACCCTAAAGGGAGAGAGAATTCCCTTAGTTTCAGCAAAACAAAACAAATTCTTGCTCTTATGGGTTTAATTGGAGAGGAGAAGTTCTGTATCATGGGACCCAGCCTGCATGCCAAAAGTCAGTGACTAAAAGGCACTAGCAAAGAAAAGTTATAATTAAAGACGGGCTTGGACTTTGGTATAAAAGTGGCTTGGCTTGCTAGCAGCTTCAAAGTTGGGCAAAGGGCAACTTAACCCTTTGTAAGACTTGTAAGGCCACAGCATGTATTACTGGTGGAGAACTGCAGGGCTTATCCTTATTTCAGGGAGATGATATATGATGTAACAATTACAACAATTTGACCTTCCTTAAAATGCTTTCTCTTCTACATACTGTTTGATACAATATGCTAACTTATGAGTTACTCATTGATAACAAGACCAGATGTTTGCTAATCAGCCCACTAGTGAAAATGCTGATTTCTTCATAAAAACCTCACATTCTTAGACCTCTTATGCCAACATCTATCTAGGCATCTTAAATTATCTAGTGTAAGGATGTGAAAGGAGTCTTGGTTTTTGGTAGAAGTACTGGCTGGAAGGAGCCCAGAGACCCTGCAAGGGATAGGCATTTATTCTAATGTGCTTCAAGAATCCAAGCTCCTAACATGTGGTGTGGAACTCCATTAACCTGCACTGTTCAGTCACATAGGCCATTGCAGCCCCTCCCAAAGAGCACAGTTAGAGGGCATGACTACAGGCCTCAGACCCTAGAGAGATTTACATACTAATGAGTTACCTGAAGGCCATAGGACAGAGCTAATTAAGCATTATTCTCCAAACCCTTCCCTTTCTCCCTCCCTATTTAACTCAGGTCTGCCCTGAGTTTCACAGGGGTGCACATCCAGATTCAACCATCATCCATCATGCCAATAAAGCCATTTTGGAACCATGGACTTTCTCATGTCTCTGGGGCCGCTGTGGGGAAACTTGGAGAAGGCCTTTAAGGCCAAGTCACTGCAGCCACTGCAGCCACCGCAGCCGCCACACCTAACTTCCCACCTGGAGGACCTCTCTGTGTTCCAGCCACAGGGACCCACATCATCAAGAAAGATAGCCCTGCTGCCTAGTCTGCTAAGAGAGTACAGTAACTGAATCTCTCCCACATGGTACTGCTGTGGCCTCTTTCTTCTGTTCTCCCCTCATCAGCCTTTTTATTATTTGTTAGGTATCTTCTACAAACAAACCAAAAAAAAAAAAAAAAACCTACTGGAAACACAATCTTCATTTCATTGCTAATTGTTTAGGATAACATTGACTATTGTTAGAATATTTTCTGAAGATAATGTTGAAATTTGTTTACAGTAGCTATATGTCCATATTTAAAGAAAGCTTTTCATGGTCATATATTGTTCCAAAAGCATTAGCCACATATGATTCTAGAAAATTTACTTCTGCCCCTTTGGTTCCCTTACCCACTGCTTTTTAAATATCTGCTGAAATTTTACATTATCATTTAACTTTGTATTGTTCCTTAACATGTGCCTCCACTATTTTATTTTATTTCTTTTTTTTTAATTTGAGGTTTTTTTTTTTCAATCACCCTACAGTACTACTGGCTACATTGATTGAAGATGGAATGTTCCTATGTGGGGGTGTGATGACATAAGTCTCATTCCTATTTGGCACCAAAAGGTGGAAATTTGACCTCTAATTCATAATGTAAAATTTAAATTATGAATGAGACACATTTGTCATTCTTACCTTACATAATTAATTATGTATTCAGTGGTTTTATATTTATGTCTCTCTGTGTTCATTTTATTGTAATGTTGAATTTGTCCTCAAACATTTCGACAAATTTTCCCTATGTCTGATGTTTTCTTTAAGTACCAGATGGGTAAAAAGTGATGTCTACAAGTATTGGCACCTCAGAGATGGAAACATTGTCAGTGTAAGAGTGACTAGTACAGAGCTATCATTACCTTCTTTCAACTCTTGACCTAAAAAACCCAAATAAATTTTGGAAAATCTGACTTTTTTTCATAGTACCAATTTACAATTATTAATGTTTCAGAAACTTTAAACCAATTTGTAGGGAGAATATTGGTTTCTTTTTTTAAAAAAGACAAAGAAATATTATAAGAATATGTCTTCATTTTAATCCCAGTTGTAGGAATATAGGATTACATGGCAGTAGCTGACTATGATTTGCCTTGTGCTTTAGCAGAAGCATATTTTTGCCTGGTGCAGATAGTTTCTGCAATTCTGGCAACTTTTCAGGTGGTATATAAATGTTAAAACCCAATAGGAAGGTTGGTGGTGGGGTACTCTCTCTGTGATTATTGTTGTTTGTTTTTGGTAGTGACTCGTTAAGTTGTCAAACACAAAGAAAAACAAGAAGATACTAGATACCCTGATGGCAGTGATCAAATTCGCCTCAAGAAGCTCAATCCCCCTAATCAGCACAAAGTACTTGAACTATGATATCATGTCATCCCCTTTCTGAGACTTTATTCAGTGATGCTTTTCCTTTCCTCTCTATCCTTTTGTTGTTGTTGTTTTGTTTTGTTTTCCTCTCCTTTCTAGCATTAGAGGTTGAAAGGTTGAAAGAAAAGTCGGTGGGAAGGAATGGAAGAAAAAAGAACTAACACGTAGCTAAATTCAACTACACAATTCAAAAAATGGAAAACTTATTGTTAGTTATTTTACATAGCTTATATAATTTCTCCTAATTACAAAATACTGTTTATTGTTGAAGTGCAGAAATTACAAAGTGTTGTGGATTTGATTTAATGCTTTTATTATATTAACTGTGTTCCCCAAAGTAATACAAGAATCCCACATGTAAAACACTAGGGGTCCCTTCCCTCAGTTGATTCTAATTGGTAAAAAAAAATTGAGTGGAGAGATAGAGGCAAGTTTTAGATTTCCCTGGCAAGAGAACAGAGGGAAGAAGAAGGTTCAGAACCTCTATGATGAAGAATCAGAAATAACAAGCCTGAGTAGTACAAAAGAGAAAGTCAACATGTAAGAGTTGAAGATCCATTGCCTACCATGGAGTTACATGGAACATAGATGGAACATAGGTTTTAGTAAGTAATAATTCAGGAATATCAGAGGGGAGAGTGTGTTAGCCTGGAGGAGGTTTGGAAGTGCCAAGCATATTAAATACAAGGCTGCATGTGTGTGTCTTTCATTCAAGAATCCAGAGCATTGGAGCAGGTAGAAAAAACTTTTCACCATACCCACCACTACCCAAGAGATTAGAACAGATTAATCAACAACTGCTACAAGAAAGAACTAATAAGAATTTACTAACATAGTTGAATTTCTAGCCCATAGTTTTAGTGAATGCTTATTATAAAACACATATTTTCTGCTTCCTTTGGAGACATCCTATATTCACATCTTGATTTTTATGATTTGTAGGGTTTATTTTTAAATAACATTCAAAGTATCTATTATGAATATTTTTTGATAATCCATTGTTTCTTTAGATTTACTGGATAATGTTTAGCTTTTTTTCAAAATTGTTTTTGTCTGTATGTATATGGATGTGTATGTTTGTGCATGTACCTGTATGATATGTGTGGCTTGAAGATTTCCCAGTAAATAAGGCTGGCAGGCTAGTAATCTCCAAATGAACCTCTGTAGTCCCAGTGCCCCATTCAATCACATCTGAGAATATAAGTGTACATCACCATGTTGGCTTTTCATGTAGATTTTTGTAATTTGAACTCAAGTCTACATACTTATGAGGTAAGAACTTCACTACTTCTCATTGTTAACAGAGGTATCTCCTACTGTTTGTTCCTCAGTAAGCATTCCATCTAGGTTAGAAATATAAGTCTACAAAAAAACCCTTTTTACAACTGGCCTAATGAATCTCTAAATATGTCTTGAAAAGATAACTAATTATAAATTTTAGGTTTTAGAAAGCTATTATATCTAAGAGATTAACCAAAAAGTTTGTTTCTAGTCCAATGAAGATTTGATGAGGACAAAATTATTATGCACCACAAATATTTTTTAATCAATAGAGAAATTCAAGCAAAATAGAATAATAAAATTACCATAATAATGATAAAATATATGATATAATGACTGAAAAATAAGTAAAGATTAAGAACAAATGAAGAACAGCATAAATCATTGAATTAACAATAAATGGTAGATAGGTAGATATGTAGATAGATGATAGATGGATGATGGATAGATAGATAATACCTGATATATGGCTGATAAATTACAGAAAAATGAGAGAAAACAGTTGACCTAATAATAACTTGTGACTTAATTTTATAAATATGCTATTGAAATAATTCTCTTAAAACTATTATTTTTAAAATATAATTTTCCATCAAAAGAACAATCATATAATTACTGCATAAATCACACTTAATACTTGTTCAGAGAAGGAACTAGCAAAGCCATTGTCATGGTATCACATACCCTCAGCTATTACTTTTCATGTTACTAGTAACATAAGTTCTGATACTACTCTGCTATTTTGTTTCTTCTTGTTAATTTCATAATTATTTTAAAGTTATATTCAGCATAAAAATGCATATCACTTCAGCTTTACAGATTTACAATTTTTTCTAAAATTCATTCATTAGGATTAGAGCTAGGTTTGCTTGAAAATTTCCATATATCATATACATTAAATTCAAAACAAGTTACAAAATATAAGATGCAAAATGTATAATTATAGAAACTTGATATTGCTTGTCTAAATATTCTTCTATATTATTATGTGGTTGTTTATGAAGGATATTTTATATCTTGTATATGTTCTACTGTGTAAAAGCAAACTATAACCTTTTACTATAAACATAGCAAATAAATTTTTTTATATTTTTAGAGTTTAAAATTACAATGGTGTAGACAAACATAATAATGAAACATATATTTTTATATAGTAAATCATTATAAGGGAAATAAATTATGTCAAATAGGATATTAAATCAAATGCATACATAGATAGGAACCCACCCAATTGTGGCAGTAATATTTTGAAAGAAATTATAAATGCTAAAATAAACACATGATGACCATGGGCAGTTCATATGACAATATCTACAAAAGATTATAATTATACACTTGGCTGGAACAGAGTATAAAAAGATTTCAAAGATTCTGTGACCTTCTATCATCAGACAATGTCATAATTTCACACATATAAACCCTCACAATGATATGTGACAGCAATGTAGCATTCTGGTAATATTATTTTCCTAGATGTGAACAGAATTGTATTTTTAGAACCTGTTTGGGTTTTCTTTAGTATTGAATTTGTTCTGTTCTAAAAGGTATAGGCTGAGCTCCATTATTTCAATTAGTATTACAGACCAATAGTGAAAAACTGTATGGTATTGGTGCAGAGACAGGCAAAAAGGTCAATGGAATAGAAATGAAAATCCAGAAATGAACCCACATACCTATGGTCACTTGACCATTAACAAAGGAGCTGAAAACATCCAGTAGGAAAAAAAGACAGCATTTTCAACAAATGGTGTTGTTCAACTGGAGGTCAGCATATATGAGAATGTAAATCGATCTATTCTTATCTCCTTGTACAAAGCTCAAGTCCAAGTGGATCAAGGACCTCTACATAAAACCAGATACATTGAAGCTAATAGAACAAAAATTGGGAAAGAGTTTGAACACATGAGCACAGGGGAATCTTTCCTGCACCGAACAACAATGGCTTATGGTCTAAGGTCAACAATAGTCAAATGTGACCTCATAAAATTGCAAAGTTTCTGTAAGATACAGGACACTGTCAATAGGACAAAATGGCAACCAACAGATTGGGAAAAGATCTTTACCAATCCTACATTCGAGAGAAGGCTGATATCTAATATATACAAAGAACTCAAGAAGTTAGACTCGAGAGAAACAAGCAACACTATTAAAAATGGGGTACAGAGTTAAATAAAGAATTTTCAAATGAGGAATATCAAATGGCCTAGAAACACCTAAAGAAATGTTCAACATTCTTAGTCATCAGGGAAATACAAATCAAAACAACCCTGAGATTCCACCTCACACCAGTCAGGATGGCTAAAATCAAAAACTCAGACAACAGCAGATGCTGACAAGGATGTGGAGAGAAAGGAACACTCCTCCATTGTTGGTGGGATTGCAATCTGGTACAAACAATCTGAAAATCAGACTGACGGTTCCTCAGAAAATTGGACATAGTACTTCCTTAGGACCCAGCTATACAACTCCTGGTCATATACCCAAAATACACTCCAACATATAACAAAGACACCTACTCCACTATGTTCATAGCAGACTTATTTATAATAATCAGAAGCTGGAAAGAACCCAGATGCCCTTCAACAAAGGAATGGATATAGAAAATGTGGTATATTTGCACAATGGAGGAAGTACAACTTAGCTATTAAAAACAATGAATTCGTGAAATTCTTAGGTAAATGAATGGAACTAGAAAATATTATCCTGAGTAAGATAACCCAATCACAAAACAACACACAAGGTATGCACTTACTAATAAGTGGATATTAGTTCAAAAGCTCGGAATACCGAAGATAAAATTACAGACCACATGAAGTTCATGAAGAAGGAAGACCGAAGTGTGGGTTCTTCACTTCTTCTTAGAAGGGGGGGATCAAAATACTCATGAGAGCAAATACAGAGACAAAGTGTGAAGCAGAGCGTGAAGGAAAGACCATCCAGAAACTGCCCTACTTTGAAATCCATCCCATATACAGCTACCAAACCCAGACCCTATTGTTGATGCCAAGATGTGCATGCTGACAGAAACCTGATATAGCTGTCTCCTGAGATTTATTTTTCTTCATGTTAGAGTAAGACTGTATGCATGTTTGTATGAACAGACTATAAATTCAGCTTCATAATCAAACTCATAGCTAACTAGCTTCATAGTAGCGAAAGTTGCTTCTATGCAACTATTAAAGAAATTCAAGTATGTATAATTTTTTCAGTTAGATTGCTTTTATTTATACTTTACCTGCTTTACTAGCCACTGTGGCAAACTGCATGACAGAAGCAATCCCAGATAGGAAGGACTTATGGATTTAATGTAATTGCAACATAATGGGGAATGGCAAAGTGGTAAGAACAGCTTTTAGCTGTGACAGTAGGAGCTTGATACTGCTTACTAACATCCCCATGATTCACAAACCAAAAGGTGGAATGAAAGTGGAGTAAGACTTTGAAAATCAAGCCTGCCCTCCAGTACTCTCCTCCTCCAGTGTGACCCTAAAGCCAGATCTTCTACAACCTCCTAAACAATGTCACCAGTTGAGGCTCAAGCATAGGATCTTTGGGAGTATGTCACACCCAAACTATGATATGAAATCACCAATTTTCTTTGGGCAGTGGTTTAGTTTGTGTGATTTGTTTTGTTACTAAACTTCACTCATTCAGCTCCTGACTATGTCAGGATACTTGAAGCATCCTTCAAATATGTCACAACCTAAATTCGTGCTTTATAATTATTTTTGTCACCATGCATGCATCTTTGTCCTTGCTCCATATAAGGATTTTGGGTTTTTTTTTTTGTTGTTGTTGTTTTAATAGATGTTTTCCTTATTGTATAGATAATATGGATTTGTGAATAATTATCTTTTCAATGTTTTCTAATAAAGAACAAAACATGGCCATATCTGAGCCTTCCTTCTGAGCTGCTAAGATTGATGTTGTGATTGGCGCTTTCTGAGTTGTGTAGGAGATGAAAATAACTACATTTGGCAAAGCTCATCTCATTTGCTGACGTCCTCATTAACCTCTCTGATAAGGAAACCATTTCATAATATAAATTTCTCATGACTAGAGATATTATCTCCCAATCACCTAACAATGCTCACTCCAAGTATGACATCCAATAGACATCCTATTAAACTTTACTATTAGAGAAAATGTAACACTTGCTAGATGCACTTACATACTCACTTACACCTAGACACACACACACACACACACACACACACATACGGGAGGGAGGGAGAGAGAGAGAGAGAGAGAGAGAGAGAGAGAGAGGAGGGAAGGAGAGAGAGGTAGAGAATGAGGCAGGAGGGAGGGACAGAGAGATAAGAGAAAAGGGAAGGGAGAGAGGGAAGGAGAGACAGGGAAGGAATGAGGACGGGTAGGGGAGTGTAAAAGAGAAAAAGCTGAAGAAATGCTCAAAGGGACTTAGTACTTCACTGAAGTTCAAAAACTATTATGAATTATTTTAAAAATACCACTCTGTCCTATTAGAGATGAAATTCTTAAATTGAGGTCTTTGACCTATTTGTAGAGTGGCAAACAATAGTTTAGAACTTTTAGGCCATGAATATTCTGTAGAAACCCCTTAATTTTATAAATAGTAAATGTAGTAGGGAAAACAAAAGCTAACAATACATAACACATGTGTACAATAAATCTTTATTCATAAAAACATGTGGTAGGTAGTACTGAAATCTACTGGAGAGAGAAAAAGAAATTCAGGTTAAAAATTATTTCATATAGTATTTGGCTTAGTCTGTATAAAGAAGTAGCATTCTAAATTAAAGGACACCAGAACCATATCAGATAATCAAATGTAATGTGTGTTTATTGACTGGAATATTTTTTTGCCTTTTTAATATTTTTGAATGAAATATATAAGATTATATATATATATACATATATATATATATAATCAAAGATTAAAATGTTACAGTTTTAAAAATAAGTATTATTTTTCTTAACACTTGTTGCCACAGTTCTCTATCTATGACAACCATCACAAATTAGTTTCTTATATTTGACTGAATTTTGATGAAAGATTAAAACAGGGAAAATCAACCAAACAAAAAGAAAACATCATTAAATCCAGGTACCTAGGTATATGCTCTAGTGTGTCAGCATTCAGAAGGCTGAGAACTGTAAAGTGAAGGCACACCTAGAACATGGAATAAGACTATACCTAGAAGCAAACAAATTAACAAAACTATATAGTATAGCTATTCTTGAGGAATTATAAAGACCTGGGTTTTGTTTAAATGTATATTTAACTAGATTTAGTCTACATATAAATTGATCTAATGTGCCTGTTGAATCTCTTGTCTGTGTTCATGTGTTTCTGACTATAGAATAATGAGTTCCCTTTCTTTGGAGGTAAAATTTGTACCACTCCCTACTCAGATTAAGTATCGATCAATACTTTCTCATCTTAAAGTTCATATCTTGTCTAGGTTCTGACACCTATTCGTAAAAGGAATACCACTCTAGCGAGTTTTATGTTCTACTATCAAGTATCATTCCTGGGAAGATCTCAAGGATTCAGCTTAGACAAACAAGGATAGCCAAATATTACTCTGCATTTAACCAACATCTAGACATACTTCTTCCTCACTGCTATCCCTGGTATGCTTGTATAGAAGTGACTTAGGAAAGTATATGATTTTAGGCTATATTTGTGCTTATTTGAATTACACATTCTGTGAAAACCAAGAGAATGCTCCTCAGGACCTGGCTCCGGCACTCTGGAATACAGTCAGGAAAACAGTGCACTTTATTTTCAGTAATTCTCATAGAGTATGTGTCTAATGTCAGTGAGTGGCAATTAACAAGAAATGGCTGAATAATATATCTCCTGCCAATCAGGAGAAATTTGCCATCCCATCCTGGCAATTAAGAGCACACATGTCTTCTATTTCATTTCAACTTTCAATATCATTAATGCACTCTACTTCTTTTCCTAAGATATTTATTTCCATACCTTACATTGTTAAAGTCAGGAGCGGTTAGTAATTATACTTTAAAAAGTGGCATGGTAGATGACAATCACTATTCTCTGCAGGGAAACTATTCCAAAGACTTATTTCACTCGTAGTTTCAGTGTCTTTTGTCAATGTTCAGTTGGCTTTGTGTTGCTGGGCAGAACGTAGTAGCTATAGGAGAATTGGAGAAAGGAGCTATTAACTAATGATGAACATAAAACAGTGATCAAATGTGTAGTAAAAGAATTCAGAGCAAGATAGCATCCCTGGACACCAGTCAGTGTTCTGATCCTTCTAACTAACCTTAATTTTTCTTAACTTTCACTACTTCTTTAGTGTCTGTTCAAACTTTGATTCTACCAGTGGATGAAACCATGCATTAGTTGAAAGTAGTCAGGAGCCAGTTAACACTGTTCTAAGAAATGTCCTCACAGGAACACATAGAACTGAGCCATAGAAATCACTCAGCTACCTATGGTTCTGTTACTTCGGTAAAATACTCTAACAAAAAGTATCTTAATGATGAAAGGGCTTATTTGAGATTGTTCTTTCTGACTTTTGTTTAAGGAATGACAATGTTCACAATAGCTTTGTGCCTGAATGAAAAGTTAGGGTTTATTTTCTTTTTTTCTTTCTTTTTTTTGTTTTTTGTTTCTTTGTTTGTTTGCTTGCTTTGTTTTGTTTTCAGACAGGGTTTCTCTGTGTAGCTCTGACTGTCCTGGAACTCACTCTGTAGACCAGGCTGGCCTCGAACTCAGAAATCTGCTTGCCTCTGTCTCCCAATTGCTGGGATTAAAGGCATGTGCTACCACTGCCTGGCTGCTAGTTTCATTACCTTTAACTTTATGCTCAGTTTATGATGTGGAATCAAAGTGCATTGCAAATTTAAAAGACAACAAAAAGGTAAGGAACACAGAAAATGATTTCTAATGCTAATTTCTTAATAATTACCCAAAGAAATTTATGCTGAACTACTATGCTCTTCTAAATACAAAAGAATCTACTGATGCTGATGCCAGCTGTCCATAGTCACAGAGTAGGCACAATTAGGGAAAAGGTATCTGGAGGAAGTTTGAAGCATACTAGGACTATAAAGCAAAGGAGACATTGTGTCTCATTTATCCCTTGTAATATATTCTTTTATAAATTTCTTTTACTTTTGATGTTACAATATAATTGAAAGATTTCCTTCTCTTTTCTCAATCCAAACCCTACAACATACACACTCCTTGCTCTCTTTCAGGTTCATGATCCCTGTTTTCATTAATTCCTGTTATATGCATGTGTATATACACATATATGTATATTGTGTATGTATATTATATATATATATATATATATATATATGAGTAAACGTGCACATTCTTCAATATCAACTTTGTCTGTATTACAAATTCTATCCCAAGCCCAACCCCACATTAAAGGCTGAGTGACTAGAGTCATGGTTACAATACATATCACTGTACATTTAAGCTTGCTCTTGATTTTCTTTTCTAATTTAATTGAGAAGTTAACAAAATTACAACATTACAGAGATTTTACAGAGATTTACTTCTGATGATTCTGAGAACTATGTTTGCTCTGAACACATTTTTAACTCCTTACAGAAAGAAAATAGTTCCTAGTTTGGCTTCTTTTGCTGTAGTCAAACGCAAAAGGGGTTTCTTTGATTTATTTAGCCAGATCACCATCCCTCATTGAGTAAAGTCAGTGCAGGAACTGTGGACAAACAATGCTTACTGGCTTCCTTCTCATGGCTTGTTTTGCTTTTCATTACAACCTAAGGTCACATTCCTAGGGATGACATCACACATAGTGGACAAAGCCTTCCCAAATCAAGCATTAGTTAAGAAAATATCCTATAGACTTGCCTACAGTCCAATTATAAAAGAATTTTCTCAGTTGAGGTATTCTTTTCTCATATGATCCTAGTGTATGTTAGGTTCATAAAATAGTCTAGCACAACACAATAAAAAAAAGTAAGTAAAAACCACCAAGGAAGGTAGATGGACAACAGCTAAGAGCTGGGAAGGACAGATAGAGGCAGTTTTCTTCTGGGGTTGTAACAGGGGGCAGAGTTGAGGAAGAAGGATGGAAGATACACAATTCCTGAAAAATTTGGAGGGTTGGGCAGCCCTCTGGGTCCATTGTAGCTGAGATAGAACATAGAGTATAGTAAGTAATAACTCAGGATTACTGGAAGGTGGTGGATTAGCTGAGTGGAGGATAGTAGGAGGCCTAGCGACTCCACGGTTTAAGGCAGGCATATCAAAATATAAACGCTGTGTGTGTGTGTGTGTGTGTGTGTGTGTTTGTGTTTGTGTTTATATCTTTCTTTTGGGAACGTAGACCATTGGGGTAGGTATTGGAATATGCTTCCTGGATTTATGTTAATTAATTAATTCAACAGAGAGAAACACTTTTAGCATTGGCAGAGCTCATGTCTTTATGTCTGAAGGCAGAGTTGAAGATACACCAGTCCCCTTATCTTCCTAGTTTAGCTATAAGAACACCTTTTCCTGACTTTCACTGGTACCTTTTCCATTTGTTTATACGTACAACAGACCAAAATTAGTCTGTCAGCTATCTTGGAGTCAAGATAGTCTACGACTCCTCTAATTCTGAAATGAGCCCTTTTATTCCATTAAATCATATTACTGATTCTCACAAGTATTTTACAGGACGATAAGAGTTATATTTAGAAGTTTATTCAAAAGAAAAAAATTGTGGTAAAATAAGAAGAACACTGGGTAAAAATGTCCAAACCTTAGCATAACAATTTGCCTTGGCACCTGTCCCAGTAACATCAGGAGATACCCATCAGTCTGAATTCAGGAGCACTGTAGTCCTCTGTTTTATCTGGACCCAACATTTCGCCTCACTCTTAAGCTTAAAACATTACTCTCTTGGTCTCTCTCCATACTAACAAAAGGTATAGAATTTTATGTTTTTTCAATTCCTTCCAACTACAACAGCCTATGATTCACTGGGGAAAGCACTCTTAACTTTACAAGCACCTTAGCGTGTATTATTTTCTTTTCATGAATATTTTACAAACCATGCACAAAAGTTTTGTAACACTAACACGCTTGTATACATTTTAAGACATCTCCACTGAGTTTTCTTTTCACAGATTGATCTTGGTTTTCATGGATATTAAACTGGAAGGCAGCTCTTATTTGCAAGTTAGACTTCCAATTACAGATATTGTCATGCAAATTTAAAGTTCTACTCTGGAAAAGGAAAACTAAGCCTTTTAAAGTAAGAGTCTCTTTGGTCTTCACAGTAACAACATTTTGTTTTCATCCTCACATCCTTTTGTCTAGACATAATGCAACTTGTTTCTCGAGCATGTTAAAGTTTGTAGTACAATCTATCTGTAAACTCATGTTTTTCTACCTGTCCAATTTGTTCCCAGAAATAACGACTCTGAGCTTTCTTATATGTGAATAAATACTGAGGCTATTAACTTTGGTTCTGTTCCCTGACTAGTTCATATCTTAATTACCCATGCATTTTACTCTAAGTCATGCCATGTGGCTGGTTACCTGGTCTTCAGTTTCATATGACTGTCTTCTTCTGTTTCTGGGGTGAATCTCCCACACCTGACTATTCTAGAATCAGTCTGTCTCTCTCTCTGTCTCTCTCTCTGTCTCTCTCTATCTCTCTCTGTCTCTCTCTATCTCTCTGTCTCTCTGTCTCTCTCTATCTCTCTGTCTCTGTCTCTCTGTCTCTGTCTCTCTGTTTCTCTCTCTCTCTCTCTCTCTCTCTCTCTCTCTCTCTCTCTCTCTCTCTTTATTTTGATTGAGGATAGTCAATGTAAGTATCCAGAAGCCTACTCTGCTTTGTCTGTTCATTGTTCTTCCCATAGTTTATCATAGACAATTAGATGACAACAGCCATGGCAGATAATTCTAAAATACCATGTCTTCTATATTCAGAATATCTTTGTCAAAATGATCAGTCCTTGGAGATTCTAAAGTTGAACAAAATATATAAGATATATTGGTCTTTTCCATTTTATACCTGTCTCCTCTTTACCTTCCTTATCCTCTGACAAGCAGGACAATCTGAATTCAACATTATTAACACTGCGAAGAATCGTAGTGAGTCTTTACTCAGTCTTCACTTGTCCTTCATAATATAAAACCCATTACCTTCCATGGGAAAAATCTTTGAACCACCAAAAAATACATTCTCCTTCTATTATGGTGGTTTACTTATGTTTTTATCACAAAAGTCATGACTCTTGTCCTTCATCTGGGAAATAGCTACAGAAGAGTAGACATTGAGAATACATGTACAGAGAAGACAGGGATGTTACTATAATGCAGTTTGAGGCACTTGAAGTGAGCAAAGAAAACAATACTTATGCACATGTTTAAGTATGAATAATAATACAAGTTTGATGAATGATGGAACAATGGGCTATTAAAGTTTATGGAAACAGAGTCTTCTAAAGGGGAGTTTCTCTGAAACTGGGAGAGTGAATCAAACCATGTAAATTTAGTTCATCCTATGACTTAGAAAATGCAACAGTGTTGATATTGTTGTCATTCTAGCAGTCAAATATTCAATATAATTTAAATTATTATTAGATGAAGAATGACTTACTCAAAATTAATTCTGAACAATTTTATACTTCTAGAGTTTGTATTCTTGCATGTGAAAAGTTGAATCAAGTCACTTACCAGGTGAAGAAATTCATTTGATTTTTATGACTTCAGAAGAAAAAATACACTTGTGAAGGGCAATGGTATTCAGAAGAAAACAGACAGAACCTTTTTATTTCTTCAGAAGGTGCCTATTTAAAAGCTCCAAATAATTAGATAAGTATAGAAAGGTCTTCCAGGACCATACAGTGTGAAATGCTTTAACCATTTCTTTCTTAGATAGAAACACTAGGGGCTAAAGAAAAAAACACATTTCTAAGAATCTAGAAGTTTCTCTTTGAATTTTCTGAGTTCATAAGCACTGTGTGAAGAAGGTGCATAAGTATCCTTGGGACTTGCCAATAGATAAATGCCTTCATTTCAAATCACTTTTTCCTATATACAACTTTCTCTTCCATAGAGTAAATCAGTCCACCAGTCAACAATGTGGTGTTTCTGTAAACACACAACCTTTATGTTCAAAGATGTCTATTTCTCTTTTTTGGTCCGAGAGTTCCAATAGAGATTGTGACAACAGGATAGTTTGGCTGACCTCACAGAAAACTATGTAACAAAAGGAAAATCATCAGAGTTCTTGTCCAGGAAAGCAGCAGATGCTGAGAATAAAGGAGGAAAAGCTGCAAGTCAGCCCTGTTCTGTTACACCAAGCTGAGCTAATCAATGTGGGGCTTGTACACTCATGCTCTTGTGTCCAGGTATGGATCAATCAAGCCATGTTAGAGAGGGTTCCCCTTAGATTTCTCCAACTGTTGGACAAAGAAATTGTTGTCAGTCACAATGCAATTTGATGATTCATAAACACTCTCAACATTATCATAGCTTTATGTAAAGAAAAACATAAATTACAATGGTTTTTCTCCTGTTTTTATTAGAAAAGGAATAATAAAATTTTATGTTTAGTCATTGAATGTGAAATGAGAGTGTTTCTGAAAATGTTTATGTAGTTTGCTTCCAGGAAAATGGAGTTTATTTTTTATCATTAAAAACTACGTGGTAAGTCTAAGTCCAGTCAAGCCAAGAATGAAGATTAATCAATAAAAGATGCAAACTGGTGGAGGGCTAGTAAGTTAATTTTTATATGCATATGTTCTTAGCCTAGTAATTCTGCCATATCATATGTTTGAGAACTTAATGAATGGTAAATGATAAAAGTAAACATCTTTGCAGAACCTATAGTATTGCTAATAATAACTCCAACCTAGAAGTTATTAAAGGGTCATCTCTAACATCAATAAGTATGTTGTATGTAGGCATACCATAGAGTAATACATAGGATGAAGAAGAACAAAAGTAACCCAGTTACAAATTAAACAAACAGTATCAAAATAGGAAATACAGTATGATTCTTTTGGAAACATTAATTATATACCCATGTGTTTAAAACCACATGCTATGTGCTTATAAAAATGAAAGAAATTCAAATCACAAACCCAGAATATTTTTAATAGGAGAAAATAATTATTCATTACCCAGAATGCCCTACCTTTCCTTCAAGATCATTTTCTTTGTCTTTATCTATTTGCCTTTCTTCCTCCTTTCCTTTGTGCCATTAGGAACTATATTACCCTAGAAAAAGGCCCTGTGGTGCTCATCTGCTGCTCCATTCAAATGTCTGCTTTCTATATGCTCTCCTGCAGTCTGTTGTTTACTCTCCTGCCAGAGAACTGAAACACTGGATGCCAGTATGTGAAATCAAACCAAATCACTCCTTAGTTCAAATAAACAAAATAGCTATCACTGCAGCTCAGACTTTTGCTGGCCTCTATTAGTGTCTCTGAAATTGGGCTCCTTCTCTATTTCTGAGAAAAGCTGGGTCACTATAGACCACATTACTAGTTGGAGGGATTCTGTATTAAGATAGCTACGAAGTAGTAGGCAGAAGTATGTGGTTTCCTTTATAAAATGAACAGATGTGGAGTATTTGATATTGTCCTATTCCTGTTGCTGATTAACTCACTGGGAAAGAAAGGTAGGAAAGGAGCAGTCTGGACTGTTTCCATGGTTGCCAAGTTTTTCTATAGAAGAAAAGAAAGGAGACTTAAGGTCCTTAAGTCCTGGAGTTCAGCAAGATTGAGGCTAGAAATGGATTCACTGTTGAAGGACTTCTACAAATGCTCGTGATCGTAAAGCAAAAAATTATGTTTATTATGAAATATTATATGAAATGTGACAAGATCAATGTAATGGCATTGTGAGGTGAAAATTTAAAAGATATTCATGGGGAAAAAGACATATTTGCTAGGTACATGCTACAATGTGTAGAACCAAATAGACTTTCCATGCTCTGGGAGACTTAATTGTTCTTTTTTTAGATGTTAAACTAAGACACAAGGAGGCAACATATTTCTTCCCAAGACAAGTACTCTAGACTTTTCTCCAAAAATCAAAGTCTCTGCAGTGTCACTCTATCACAGGTAAACACCACCTGATTAGCCCTTTTCAAATGCTGGCAAAGGATGTGACTGTGCAACAATTATGTTACAGATGTGGTTCAGAACATGCCTTGTATCCCTTAAAAGGAGCACTCAACTTTGAAACAAAATTTTCACTCATATTTTTAAAAAAAGTCTGCATTCATTTGAATGCTTACTTTGGCTTGCAGTTTCTTTGGATTCTGCAGTTCTTATAAGGGAATATATATTTGGTATTGACATGACCTTCAAAATAATGGGAGCAAAATTTAGGAATGAGCTGATTCTCAAAAGTCTGATTTGTATCCTGGTTCTCTTAACATTATTCTTCTTTCATGTAATTTTTTAATGAATAATCCTGTAAATATATTGATTTTTTATTTATATACAATATATCCATGTCCATGGAGAAAGGCCAATAATACTAATTATCTACATTATATTATTTTCTTTAAAATTATTTTTATACTTTATTCACTTTATATATTTCATAGTGAGGTACCTATTCTTTTGAAATGGCTTTCTTCCTACCCTTCTGATTTAGTCTTCCATACCTCTTTTAAAAGTGTCTAATATGTTGCACAATAGAGCTATCTACCAGGGACAATGAAAATTCCATTCTGTCTTGTTATATATTTGCCAGAAGAATGAACTTCTGACTGTCTTATTCTGACCTCTCAAATATTATGTGCTGACAGACTCCATCTCTTTCACCTGTCAGAGAATGCTAGAAATAAGAGGAGAAAAACATGTAGTAAATCACTCATGATGCATCTATATTATAAATCGAATCAGAGGAGGACTGGAATAGGGTTATTCTGCTGTCTTCTCAGAAGTGGAGGAATGAGAGTAAGAGAAAGATAATTGTATGTTTTCAGGGAAGGGAGTGAGAAGTGTTAGAAGATCCTGCTGTTAAGATAGCAGTCTGTCATATCTGGATAAGCTCCTTGAGCTTGTCACAAAATGGGATTCTCATTGTCAGTAGGGTGTCTTTTTCTCTGCCTGATCTTATCTAGAGAATGACCCTGCACAAAGATACCTGTCCATGCAGCATGAGTCAACACCTAAATCCCATTCAGCCTTTCTCACCATTTGATAATTAGGTGCTTTGTTAAAACCAATCAGCTCTTCTATCCTGTAACCTCAGAAGACTATGGGCCAGATTACAGGTATAACTACCTCTCTCAAGATAAGAACATGCCTAGCATGTTATTGGCATTCCTCTTCACGTAAATGAAGTATTCCTGGGACCTCAGCCTGAGTTGATAGTGTATACCCACCGTGGAAATCCCTACTCATTCCCTAAGACTTATATAGCCCTAGTTCACCCCAAATAAAGTTTAGCTGTCTCATTGAAGCTGATCCTAGAAGTCAGTTCATCATACTCAGAGCATTACAAACCCTGACCCAAGCCTCTTCTCCCCTCACTCTGTTAGGATGCTGACAATTTCTATGGAAGGGAAGGATATTCACAAGAAGGATATCCTTGCATGCTAGTCTTTATGGGAAATAGCTGTGTTTTTCAGTGGTTTAATTTTGTTACTTACCCAATCATAAATTGTAGATAACACACACTGGAATCCAAATTTGATATAGCATTAGGCCAATCTTTGTGAGTCATCATGCACCAGAGACTCTCCAGAAATACACAGGACCAGCTTCACTATAGAAAGTTGAAAGGTGATAGCTGGTCTGCTCCTTTGGAGATACTAAATCCTGAGCCATCCTATAGGAACCACTGCACCCAGAGCAGAAGGAATTCCAGATCCCAGAGGTGGCCTGAGTCTCAGGAGTTCTTCCACCCAGGAGATTAGGAGCATAAGACCACAGAGAAATCTGGACTCTGAGGAGCTCTGCAACAAGCAAGATAACTGAAAATACAGACTCCAGTCTTGCACAGTGAGGGCAGGTAACACTAGAGTTAACCAGATGGAGAAAGGCAAGCGCAAGAACATAAGCAACTGAAACCAAAGTTACTTGGCATCATCAGTACCCAGTTCTCCCAATATAGCAAGCCCTGGACACCCCATCACACTGGAAAAGCAGGATTCAGATATAAATCACTTCTCATGATGATGATAGAGAATTTTAAGAAGGACATAAGTAACTCCCTTAAAGAAATACAACAGAGTACAAGTAAACAGGTAGAAGCCCTTAAAGAGAGATGTCAAAAAAAATGCAAAATGCAAAAAACTCCTAACTCAAAACATTCAAGAAATCCAGAACACAATGAGATGACCAAACCTAAGGATAATGGGTATAGATGAGAGTGAAGATTCCCAACTTAAAGGGCCAGTAATTATCTTCAACAAAATTATTGAGGAAAACTTCCCTAACCTAAAGAACAAGATGCCCATAAACATACAAGAAGCCTACAGAACACCAAATAGACTAGACCAGAAAGGAAATACCTCCCGTCACATAATAATCAAAGCGTCAAATGCACAAAACAAAGAAAAAATACTAAAAGCAGTAAAGGAAAAGATCAAGTAACATATAAAAGCAGACCTATAAGAATTACACCAGACTTCTCACCAGAGACTATAAAAGCCAGAAGAGCCTGGACTGACATCATACAGACCCTAAGAGAACACAAATGCCAGCCCAGACTACTATACCCAGCAAAACTTTCAATCACTATAGAGGGTGAAACCAAGATATTCCATGACAAAACCAAATTTGCACAATATCTTCCCACAAACCCGGCACATCAAAGGATAACTGATGGAAAACGCCAACACAAGGAGGGAAACTACAACCTAGAAAAAGCAAGGAAGTCATCTTCCAACAACCCCAAAAGAAGATAGCTATACAAACATAATTCTACCTCTAATAACAAAAATAACAAGAAGCCACAATCATTTTTCCTTAGTATCTCTTAACATGAATAGACTCAATTTCACAATAAAAAGATGTAGACTATCAGACTGGATACACAAACAGAAACCAGAATTTTGCTGCATACAAGAAATGTACCTCAGTGACAAAGACAGACACTACCTCAGAATAAAAGGATGGAAAACAATTTTCCAATCAAATGGTCCAAGAAGCAAGCTGGAGTAGCCATTCTAATATCAAATAAAATTGACCAAAATTAATCAAAAAAGATAAAAAACGACACTTCAGACTCAACAGAGGAAAAAAATCTACCAAGGTGAACTCTCAGTTCTGAATATCTATGCTCCAAATGTAAGGGTACCTACATACAAAAAAGAAACTTTACTCAAGCTCAAAACACACATTACACCTCACACAATAATAGTGGGGGATTTCAACACCCCACTCTCAGCTATAAACAGATCTCGGAAACAGACATTAAACCAAGACACTTTGAAATTAATAGAAGTTATAAACCAAAGGACTTAACAGATATCTATAGAACATTTCATCCTAAAACAAAAGAATATACCTTTTTCTCAGCACCTCAAGATACCTTCTCCAAAATCGTCTATATAATTGGTCACAAAACAGGCCTCTACAGACACAAAAAGAATGAAATAACCCCTTGCATCTTATCAGATCACCATGGACGATGGCTGGTCTTTAATAATGACAAAACCAATGGAAAACCCACATGCACATGGAAACTGAACAACTCTCTACTCAATGATGACTTGGTCAAGGAAGATATACAGAAAGAAATTAAAGACTTTTTAGAATTTAATGAAAATGAGGACACATCATACCAAAACTTCTGAGACTCCATGAAGGCAGTGCTAAGAGGAAAACTCATAGCTCTAAGTGCCTACAAAAAGAAACTGAAGAGATCATGCACTACCAACTTGACAGCACAACTAAAAGCTGTAGAACAAAAAGAAGCAAATACACCCAAGAGGAGTAGAAGGCAGGAAATAACCAAACTCAGGGCTGAAATCAACCAAATAGAAACAGAAAGAACAATACAAAATATCAACAAAACCAGAAGCTGGTTCTTTGAGAAAATCAACAACATAGATAAACCCTTAGCCAGAATAACCAGAGGGCACAGAGACAGTATCCAAATTAACAAAATCAGAACCAAAAAGGGAGACATAACAACAGAAACTGAAGAAATTCAAAGAAACATCAGATCCTCCTACAAAGGACTATACTCAACAAAACTTGAAAACCTGGATGAAATGAACAACTTCCTAGACAGATACCAGGTACCAAAGTTAAATCAGGAGCAGATAAAGCATCTAAACAGTCACATAACCCCTAAGGAAATAGCAGCAGTCACTAAAAGTCTTCCCACCAAAAAAAGCTCACGACCAGATGGTTTTAGTGCAGAATTCTATCAGAACTTCAAGGAAGATCTAATACCAATTCTCTTCAAACTGTTTCACAAAGTAGAAACAGAAGGAGCACTACCAAATTCGTTCCCTGAAGCTACAATTACACTAGTACCCAAACCTCACAAAGACCCAACAAAGAAAGAGAACTTCAGACCAATCTCCCTTATGAACATCGATGCAAAATTACTCAATAAAATTCTAGCAAACCGAATCCAAGACCACATCAAAACAATCATCCATCATGATCAAGTAGGTTTTATCCCAGGAATGCAGGGATGGTTCAATATTCGGAAATCCATCAATGTAATCCACTATATAAACAAACTCAAAGAAAAAAACCACATGACCATCTCACTAGATGCTGAGAAAGCATTTGACAAAATTCAATATCCATTCATGATAAAAGTCTTGGAAAGATCAGGAATTCAAGACCCATACCTAAGCATAGTAAAAGCAAACCACTAGCCAACAACAAACTAAATGGAGAGAAACTTGAAGCAATCCCACTAAGATCAGGAACTAGACAAGGCCGCCCACTCTCCCCCTACCTATTCAATATAGTACTGGAAGTCCAAGCCAGAGCAATTAGACAACAACAACAACAAAAAAGTTAAAGGGATACAAATAGGAAAGGAAGAAGTCAAAATATCGCTATTTGCAGATGATATGATACTATACTTAAGTGACCTCAAAAGTTCCACCAGAGAACTCCTGAACCTGATAAACAACTTCAACAAACTGGCTGGTTATAAAATCAACTCAAACAAATCAGTAGACTTCCTCTACATGAAAGATAAACAGACTGAAAAAGAAATTAGGGAAATGACACCCTTCACAATAGTCACAAATAAAATAAAATACCTTGGTGTGAATCTAACCAAGCAAGTGAAAGACCTGTATGACAAGAACTTCAAGTCCCTGAAGAAAGAAATCTAAGATCTCAGAAGATGGAAAGAACTCCCTTGCTCATGGATTGGCAGGATTAATATAATAAAAATGGCCATCTTGCCAAAAGCAATCTACAGATTCAATGCAATTCCCATTAAAATCCCAACTCAATTCTTCACAGTTAGAAAAGGAAATTCTCAAATTCATTTGGAATAACAAAAAACCCAGGACAGCAAAAACTATTCTCAACAATAAAAGAACTGGAGGAATCATCATCCCTGACCTCAAGCTGTACTACAGAGCAATAGTGATAAAAACTACCTGGTATTGGTACAGAGTTAGGCAGGAAGATCAATGGAATTGAACTGAAGACCCAGAAATGAACCCACACACCTATGGTCACTTGATTTTGACAAAGTAGCTAAAACTGTCCAGTGGAAAAAGGACAGCATTTTCAACACATGGTGCTGGTTCAACTGGAGGACAACATGTAGAAGAATGCAAATTGATCCATTCTTATCTCCTTGTACAAAGCTCAAGTCTAAGTGGATAAAGGACCTCCACATAAAACCAGATACACTGAAACTGATAGAAGAGAAGATGGGGAAGAACCTCGAATACTTGGGCACAGGGGGAAAGTTCCTGAACAGAACAACAATGGCATATGCATTAAGATCAAGAATTGACAAATGGGACTTCATAAAATTGCAAAGTTTCTGTAAGGCAAAGGACACTGTCAATAGGACAAAAATGACAATCAACAAATTGGGAAAAGATCTTTACCAATCCTACATCTGATAGAGGGCTAATATCCAATATATACAAAGAAATCAAGAAATTAGACTCCAGACACCCAAATAACCCTATTAAAAAATGGGATATAGAGCTTAACAAAGAATTTTCAACTGAGGAAACTCGAATGGCCGAGGAGCACCTAAAGAAATGTTGAGTATCCTTAGTCATCAGGGAAATGCAAATCAAAACAACCCTGAGATTCTATCTCACACCAGTCAGAATGGCTAAGATTAAAAACTCAGGTGATAGTACATGCTGGCTTGGGTGTGGAGAAAGAGGAAAACTCCTCCATTGCTGGTGGAACTACAAGATGGTGCAACCATTTTGGAAATCAGTCTGGTGGCTCCTCAGAAAATTGGACATAGCATTACCTGAGGATCCAGCTATACCACTCCTAGGCATATACCCAGAAGATGCTCTAACATATAACAAGGATATATGCTCAACTATGTTCATAGCGGCCTTATTTATAATAGCCAGAAGCTCTACAGATCCCAAATATCCTTCAACTGAGGAATGGATACAAAAATTGTGGTACATTTACACAATGGACTATTACTCAGCTGTTAAAAACAATGAATTTGAGAAATTCCTAGGTAAATGGATAGAACTAGAAAATATCATCCTGAGTGAGGTAAGCCAATCACAAAAGAACACACATGGTATTCATTCACTGATTATTGGATATTAGCCCAGAACCTTGAAATGCTCAAGATGCAACTCACATGCCTCATGATGCTCATGAAGAAGGAAGACCAAGTGGGGGTGCTTTGGTCCTTCTTAGAAGGAGCAACAAAATATTCAAGGAGCAAATATGGAGACAAAATGACAGAAACTGAGGAAGGGGCCGTCTGAAGACCATTTCACCTGAGTATCCATCCCACGTGCAGTCACCAATGGTAAATGCTGATGTGGAAGTCAGGAAGTGCATGCTGATAAGAGCATGATATAGATGTCTCCTCAGAGGTCTGCAAGAGTCTGACATATTCAGAGGCAGTTGCTCACAGCTAGCCATTGAACTGATCATGGGGTTCCCAATGGAGGAGTTGGAATGAAGACTGTTGGAGATGAAAGAGTTTGCGGGCCCCATGAGGAGATCAACAATACCAACCAATCAGAGCTCCCAGGGTCTAAACCACCAGCCAGGGAGCACTTAGGGAGGGATCCAGGGCTTCAGCTGTATAAGTAAAAGTTAGGTCCCTGCTAGGCATAGGCGGGAGAAGAGATCCTTGGTCTCATGAAGGATGGACGCCCCAGGGGGTGGGAATTTGAGGAGGGGAGGTGGGAGTGGGGGCAGGTAGGTAGGGTTACATCTGCAGAGAAGTAGGAGGAGGGGTGAGCGGATAGGGGATTCCTGGGTGGGTGGGGGATGGGGTAAGAGGTAACATATGAAATGTAAATAAAACATTCAATAAAAAAACTAATAAATATATAAATACAAAAAAATCAAAATAACAAAAAAAACAAGATAATAATAAAAAGTAAATATTTTGTCCTTAAAAAAAACAACAACAAAAACAACTAAAACAAAAAAAGAAAGTTGAAAGGTTTCCTTTTCTCTTACATATCAGTTTATTTGAACTACTACATGGACTGATCGTAAGCATCCTCTACATCCAATAATATAATTTAATGTCGGTGGGGCTTTATCACACCAAAATATCTCTCTTCTCTCCTCTCTCTCTCTCTCTCTCTCTCTCTCTCTCTCTCTCTCTCTCTCTCTCTCTCCGTTTTTCCCTTCCTTTCTCCCCCTCTCTCCTCCCTCTCCCCCTCTCCCTCTCTCCCTTTCCCCTCTTTCTCTCCCTCTTTCTGCTCTCTCTCTGTATGTGTATATGTATGTGTATGTGAGTATGCTACAATCCTCTTCCAATGCAATTGCTTGAAATTTACTCCTTGTTTACAGTCACCTTCTTCCATAGACAAAATGAGAAACTACACCAAGGAAGGTAGGAAGGATCATATCTTGGTTCAAAACTGGTCACTCAAATTAGCTATGATTTTTCACTCTCACATATCAGGACTCAGTGACATTACCAGTAGATTTATTTTTGCATAGAATGTTTGCTTAATACCAATGATAGAAACTTAAATGGTTCCTATTTAAGCTTCAGTATGTTAAAGGAGTCACAAAAAAGACATATGTATTTGCAGGTTAAATCAGTGAAGATCAAAATTAAACACAGAACCGAGGATGGCCTAAGTGTGTAAACAGCTGAAAATTAAAAACAAATGTGAATGAACAAGTGTGCATCCATTCATTATCAGGAATGGAATACTTCTCAGATTGTCCGAAATAGTTCTTCCAGCAAAGGTCACTAGAGTTTCCCCAGACAATCTCTACAAAATGACAGACTTGGAAATTTGAATTATTAAAATAAATTGCTACGTAAGTTTTTGAAGACTTACTTTAGCTAATCAGCAGCCATTTCTTTCTCTCGCTTCTCCTTCCAACCCCACACACACTCTCTTGTACACAATACTTTTAATTTCAAGATGATGTGAATGTGAAGAATTATTGTTTTAATTAACTGAATTAACCACAGCACTTCCTGATATTGGTGTGGGTGCCCTCTCTTCTCAGCACAGACAAGGAATGCTATCATCTATTTCATTGATCATGAACTTGATTAAGATTTGATTTTCACCATTATTTATATATTCAACTTCCTACAAAAGAGTACCTATTAAAATTTAGCCAGTACTACTGCAATATTTGTATTAATCCTATATTAAAATTGAAATATGCTCTACACATAAAGAATGCAACTGTCTCAATGTAAAAATATGCAATATCAAATTTGTAATATATCAAATTTATTATTATTTTACACCCTGACTTCAGATTTCCCTCCCTCTTCTCCTCCCATAAACCCCAACTTTCTGCCCCCATCTATAGAGTCCTCTTCTGTTTATCTTCAGAAGCAGTCAGGTCTCCCATGGATATTAGCCAACATGGCATATTAAGTTGAAGTAAAACTAGCCACTTCCTCTAGTATTAAAATTGGATGTGGCAACTCTTTATTAATAAAGAGATCTCAAAAGCATATAAAAGAGTCTTGCCCATGCTCCCACAGTTAGACATTTGACAAGAAGATGTAACATATATGCAGGAGGCCTAGGTTAGTTGTCTATTAAGTTTCTGTGAGCACCTATGAGCCCAGGTTAGTTAATCCTGTGTTGTGAGATGTATTTTGAGTTATATCTTATGGGAAATGATCTTGCACTTGGCTCTTTCAAAAAAAATTGGAGAATGTAATAGGATCAGGTCGTGTTCTTCAAAGTCATGTCCTTGGATTTTATTGAAGATTGACACAGTGAACAGCCATGTGCAGGTGGCTTCTGCATCAGCTATAAAATAATTCTTAAAACATTATCACTGTACATTAGTCAGTGATCCCAGTCAGAAAGACCTTGAGCATATCCTTCAGAGAACCTCACAACAAGGGAAACATTTTTCCCTTTAAAACAAGTTTACATTATCATACTATTTAATAATTCTTGTTTTGCTTTGGGTCCCAGGGCACTCAAAAATCTTAGATAATATGAAGTCATATAACAATAAATTCTTCTAGTAGTAGATTTGCCTCATAAATTTTATTTGAATTTATTTATGTCTGCCATATTATACATAGATTCCCATCATAAAGTACCTTAAATCTTCTTGGAAATGATAAAAGTGTGGTGGCTGGTGAAACACTGGCATTTTAAAGCACCTGTGCTGTAACGTAGGCTCAGTTGTGCTTAACATACTTC
Organism: Grammomys surdaster; assembly: GCF_004785775.1. Classification (NCBI taxonomy): domain Eukaryota; kingdom Metazoa; phylum Chordata; class Mammalia; order Rodentia; family Muridae; genus Grammomys; species Grammomys surdaster. The sequence continues at coordinate 3,203,262 of NW_021604670.1, forward strand.
ACTCTTACTGGTGAGATTGTGCTTTTTAATCATCAGTATAGGTATGGAGCTAATTACTTATAGTTACTTACACTAATAAAATACTTTCGGTTGTCTCAGGCTGAAATGTGTATGCTTTATAAATTCTTAAGTATGTTCTTCTAACTTATATATAGCATTGATTATGTGGATAAGAACGGTTCTTCTTGGGCATGACATAGCACATATCCTCAGTATATGTTCAGATGTTCATGCAATTATTTTGTTTTGAACTTAGCGTTTGCTTTACATATCAGTGCAGAAGGAGATTTGAGTCTGTATTACTGGACTTTATCAGAATTTTCTTCAACATCCAGATTCTCCTATTGTTTAAGATCAAAGTTCTCTGCTTTATCCCTGATGTCATTTGATCACTCTCATTGAACTTACAGCTTGCATTGGATCCAATGTGGATACTGTAGAATGATGCTGTCTAAGACACTCTTGGTTTCATTATAACTAATGACAAGAATCTTTACAAAACATATAATAACAAAAATAGCCATCTCCCTAGAAATATTTTACCATACAGTATATTTTGTGTGGTTACCCTCTTAACATTAAATCTCATTGTATAGATCAGATTTGGAGCTGTGGTGCTGTGGTGAAGAACAATTAATGATTGTTCTTCCAGTGGACCAGGTTCTGATTACTAGCACCCACATTTCAGTTGACAACAATTTTAACTCAATTCCAGATGATGCTACATACTATTCTGGTTCCCTAGACAAAATACATCTGTGTTGTGCACAAGCATACATGTAGGCAAAACACCAAGGCACATAAAATGAAGATAAATTTTAAAACCATATTGCACAAAATATTTAGTTTGCATAGTATGGAGGGTTTCTCATGTATTAAAGTATTTTAAAATACTAGTTTAATGCTTTTGGTAAATTTTAGTTAAGCAAATACTTTAAAAGCATGATATTGTATTTTGGAAGAGTTCACTGATCAAACATTACACAATAGTACCATATAAGTTTTCTAAGTGAGTGTTTATGAAAGTAATGTTAAAAATAATTCCTTCATACCAAAATATTCCTTCATAGCTTGGAACCAAATCTGTCTCAAGGTTAACCTGCAAAACTCTTCATGTTATCACATCATCCACTATCCTACCACAACTACCAAATGAATTCATCTGTAGAGTATTTTCTACCCTTATAAATTCATCAATAAGATTATGACTCACATGCATGACATTCATAATTAATTTGCTTAAAGTTTATTATATTGTTTTTATTCAGATCTTATATTTGTAAACAAATTAGTAGAATTATGCTACGTAAACTAGTATAATACAGGAAACTAGACCAATGAAGTGTATCATAAATCTGATATGTCCAACTATGGCGTAAGAGGAAAAATACGTTGTTATATTAAGTAAGCAGCAGTATGGAATTTGAATATATGTTGTATTTACTGCTCCATAATTTCTTCTTTTACCTGGTTGCAGGCATATTTCAAATAATGAATCAGTAATAGATAATAAGGAAAAATACAAGGACAAAATATGGTAGCAAAAGCCACAATCAGCAATGTAAATCATGATTCTTGTAGAATTAATTAATTTATTTTCTCATCTAAAGCAAAATGAATTGTCTATTCAATTTAGCAAGCAATCATTTCTCCAACCTTACCTATAATTACAAGATAATACAATAACAGTTTTAGAAGTCTATCCTGACAATGCAATATGTTGCCGTGTCCTGGAAGTCTGAATTGTACTCAACTTTCACTATTTATTTTCTGGTTGCTTGGTTTGAGACATAAAACTTTCAACTGAAACAGTTGTGGTGAAAAACAAATATAAAATTAAAAATTACATGCAAGATCTTTGATGACTTATTGAAGACATTTTGGAGAATAAATAGTTCTTGATCTTTAGAAATATTTTTTTTACAGCTCTCACAATTTTCTGAGAACTAGAAAGTGAATGTTTGAGGGATATTAAACAACATGGTATTTCAGAACAATAGTCTTCTTTGCTGTGGAAGAGGCACCTCTAGAGACGGAGATGTGATGTAGCCTCAAGCCATGCCTATGCAGTACTTTTAGTATTTATTTGAACTGAGGAAGTCCCTCTAAAAATGTTTTCTCTCACTGGAAGTCAAATATAAATGGTAAATTTTCTAATGTTTTAAAACTGTAGATAGAAGGATTTATATTTTTGGTTTCTACATTGTCATAATATATTCATAATCCTGAGTATTTAACTATTTATAATAGTAGGGTTACTGTCTATCCTTTTCCCATTCTTGGGAGAAAGTATTAGTGGTATCCCTTACTATAATCAAAATTTACAAATTTAGTAAATTACATAGTGGCCCTATTATATATAGTTTTAGAAAAGTAAACATTTTTAATTGGATGTTTCAATTTATTTACATTCCAAGTATTATCCCATTTTCTGATTTCCCCTCTGCAAACCCCCTATCCCATCCCTCCTTACCCTACTTGTAAGGGTGCCATCCCCAACTCACCTACACACTCTTGCCTCACAGACCCTAGCATTCCTGTACATTGGGGCATCAAGCATCCCAGGACCAAGGGCCTCCCCTCCCATTGATGCCAGATAATGCCCCGTCGACTCCATCAGTCCTTTCCCTAACTCCTCCATTGGTGTTCCTGCGCTTAATCTGATGGTTGGCTGTGAGCATCCACATCTGTGTTAGAATCTGGCAGAACCTCTCAGGAGAAAGCTGTATATGACTCCTGTCAGCAAGTACTTCTTGGCATGAGCAATGGTGTCTGGGTTTGGTGTCTGGATGTGGGATGTATCTCCAGGTTAATTCCTACTAAAAAGGGGGAATGAAGTAATCAAGGGAAGTAGAGTGTAGGAGGGTCTTGGGAGGAAGAGAAGAGGGGGAGTTGAAAAAGACGGGAAGATTCAGGTATGGGAAGAGATGGAGGAAATGTACAGAGGGTCAGGAAGTTGAACAGAGGTATTTGGCAATGGGGGATGAAGAACTAAGGGCAGCAACCAGAAAGTCCCAGATGCCAGAAAAGCAAGAGCTTCCCAGGACCCCACAGGGATGGCATTAGCTGAAATATTCAAAGAGAAAGCAAAATTAAATATACACTAATCATTTTAAGTATAAGATAAAAATATAATTTCCTGATACTGTCCTGAGAGTGAGGCCCCAGATACAAATATGCACTATTATGTTCTGGAAGAGTTTCTTTTCAAACAGAGTCTGTGACCCGAACTTAGACAAACGTTTGATTTAGCAAGTTTAAATCATTATAAAAGAATTTTATTCTTACCTGGAATCTTACACATTTTTGAGAAAAGAATCTTCAATAGGAAACATTAATTTATATCCCAAGATTTTTGTGTACAGAACATTTCTCTCTCTGGGTCATTAATACGGGGCTTATATTTGCAGATGTTGCTACAGTCAATACATTAAATTTTAATTTACAAAAGAATGAGTCAGCACAACACAGAAGGGAAATCTATATCTGAAAAACTAGTAATTTGATAATCAAGCTCATGTGGAGAAGGGGAATCCAGAAAACAAATCAGAAAACACACTGCAACTGAGCTTCTCTTAGTGGGGAGGAGACTCTCAAGATGAACACTCTTTGCAGAATTCTTGACAGCCAGAATAGAAAACTTGATTTCACACTTAATTTTGCTTTCACTTTGTAAATATGGGAGGGAACTGTGGTGTCTTTGTTATGAAAAAAAAGTTTTTTTTCTTGTTTTGAATAAGGATACATAATGGGCTCTGTACACAATATACTGAAAGATCCATTTATTGAACATGTTTTTATCACCATCATTATTTTCTTCATGTATTTTTTTTCTTTTTTTTTATTGGATATTTTATTTACATTTCATATGTTATCCCCTTACCCCATCCCTCACCCACCCGGGAACCCCCCATCCCCCTACCCCTCCTCCTTCTTCTCTGTGGATGTAACCCCCACCTACCCCCCCACTCCCACTTCCCCACCCTCAAAATTCCCACCCCCTGGGGCGTCCAGCCTTCATGAGGTCAAGGATCTCATCTTCCACCTGTGCCCAGCAGGGCCCTCTACTCTTACATATTCAGCTGAAGCCCTGGATTCCTCCATAAGTGCTCCCAGGCTGGTGGTTAGGACCCTGGGAGCTCTGATTGGTTGGTATTGTTGATCTCCTCATGGTGCCACAAACCCTTTCAGCTCCTTCAGTCCTCACCCTAACTCCTCCGTTGAGAACCTCATGATCAGTTCAATGGCTAGTTGTGAGCATCTGCCTCTGAATATGTCAGACTCTTGAAGGCCTCTGAGGAGACATCCATATCAGGCCCTTATCGGCATGTACTTCCTGACTTCCACATCAGCATCTACCTTTGGTGACTGCATATGGGGTGGATACTCAGGTGGAAAGGTCTTCAAATGGCCCCTCCTTCAGTTTCGGTCCCTCACTTTTTCTCCATGTTTGCTCCCTTGAGTATTTTGTTGCTTCTTCTAAGAAGAACTGAATCACCCCCACTTGGTCTTCCTTTTTTATGAGCTTCAGGTGGCCTGTGAGTTGCATCTTGGGCATTTCAAGGTTCTGGGCTAATATCCAATAATCAGTGAGTGAATACCATGTGTGTTCTTTTGTGATTGGCTTACTTCACTCAGGATGATAATTTCTAGTTCCATCCATTTACCTAGGAACCTCTCGAATTCATTGTTTTTAATAGCTGAGTAATACTCCATTGTGTAAATATACCACAATTTTTTAATCCATTCCTCAGTTGAAGGACATCTGGGTTCTTTCCAGCTCCTGGCTATTATAAATAAGGCTGCTATGAACATAGTTGAGCGTATGTCCTTGTTATACGTTCGAGCATCTTCTGGGTATATGCCTAGGAGTGGTATAGCTGGATCCTCAGGTAATGCTATGTCCAATTTTCTGAGGAACTGCCAGACTGATTTCCAAAGTGGTTGCACCATCTTGTAGTCCCACCAACAATGGAGGAGTGTCCTCTTTCTCCACACCCTCGCCAGCATCTACTATCACCTGAGTTCTTAATCTTAGCCATTCTGACTGGCGTGAGATGGAATCTCAGAGTTGTTTTGATTTGCATTTCCCTGATGACTAAGGACATTGAACATTTCTTTAGGTGCTTCTCAGCCATTCGAGTTTCTTCCATTGAAAATTCTTTGTTAAGCTCTATACCCCATTTTTAAATAGAGTAATTTGGTTGTCTGGTGTCTACTTTCTTGAGTTCTTTGTATATATTGGATATTAGCCCTCTATCAGATGTAGGATTGGTAAAGATCTTTTCCCAATTTGTTGGTTGTCGTTTTGTCCTATTGATAGTGTCCTTTGCCTTACAGAAACTTTGCAATTTTATGAAGTCCCATT
>NW_021604670.1:3209029-3243073 GCF_004785775.1 Grammomys surdaster
AGTGTCCTTTGCCTTACAGAAACTTTGCAATTTTATGAAGTCCCATTTGTCAATTCTTGATCTTAGAGCATATGCCATTGGTGTTCTGTTCAGGAACTTTTCCCCTGTGCCCAAGTATTCGAGGGTCTTCCCCACCTTCTCTTCTATTAGTTTCAGTGTATCTGGTTTTATGTGGAGGTCCTTTATCCACTTATACTTGAGCTTTGTACAAGGAGATAAGAATGGATCAATTTTCATTCTTCTACATGTTGTCCTCCAGTTGAACCAGCACCATTTGTTGAAAATGCTGTCCTTTTTCCACTGGACAGTTTTAGCTCCTTTGTCAAAGATCAAGTGACCATAGGAGTGTGTGTTCATTTCAGGGTCTTCAATTCTATTCCATTGATCTTCCTGCCTGTCTCTGTACCAATACCAGGTAGTTTTTATCACTATTGCTCTGTAGTACAGCTTGAGGTCAGGAATGGTGATTCCTCCAGAGGTTCTTTTATTGTTGAGAATAGTTTTTGCTATCCTGGGTTTTTTGTTATTCCATATGAATTTGAGAATTTCCTTTTCTAACTCTGTGAAGAATTGAGTTGGGATTTTAATGGGGATTGCATTGAATCTGTAGATTGCTTTTGGCAAGATGGCCATTTTTATTATATTAATCCTGCCAATCCATGAGCATGGGATATCTTTCCATCTTCTGAGATCTTCTTCGATTTCTTTCTTCAGGGACTTGAAGTTCTTGTCGTACAGGTCTTTCACTTGCTTGGTTAGATTCACACCAAGGTATTTCATATTATTTGCAACTATTGTGAAGGGTGTCGTTTCCCTAATTTCATTTTCAGTCTGTTTATCTTTCATGTAGAGGAAGTCTACTGATTTGTTTGAGTTGATTTTATAACCAGCCACTTTGCTGAAGTTGCTTATCAGGTTTAGGAGTTCTCTGGTGGAAGTTTGTGGGTCACTTAAGTATACTATCATATCATCTGCAAATAGCGATATTTTGACTTCTTCCTTTCCTATTTGTATCCCTTTGACTTCTTTTTGTTGTCTAATTGCTCTGGCTAGGACTTCCAGTACTATATTGAATAGGTAGGGGGAGAGTGGGCAGCCTTGTCTAGTCCCTGATCTTAGTGGGATTGCTTCAAGTTTCTCTCCATTTAGCTTGATGTTGGCTACTGGTTTGCTGTAAATTGCTTTTACTATGTTTAGGTATGGGCCTTGAATTCCTGATCTTTCCAAGACTTTTATCATGAAGGGATGTTGAATTTTATCAAATGCTTTCTCAGCATCCAGTGAGATGATCATGTGGTTTTTTTCTTTGAGTTTGTTTATATAGTGGATTACATTGATGGATTTCCAAATATTGAACCATCCCTGTATTCCTGGGATAAAACCTACTTGATCATGATGGATGATTGTTTTGATGTGTTCTTGGATTCGGTTTGCTAGAATTTTATTGAGTATTTTTGCATCGATGTTCATAAGGGAGATTGGTCTGAATTTCTCTTTCTTTGTCGGGTCTTTGTGGGGTTTGGGTATGAGTGTAATTGTAGCTTCATAGAACGAATTGGGTAGTGTTCCTTCTGTTTCTATTTTGTGGAATAGTTTGAAGAGAATTGGTATTAGGTCTTCCTTGAAGGTCTGATAAAATTCAGCACTAAAACCATCTGGTCCTGGGCTTATTTTAGTGGGGAGACTTTTAATGATTGCTCCTATTTCCCTAGGCGTTATGGGACTATTTAGATGGTTTATCTGCTCCTGGTTTAACTTTGGGACCTGGTATCTGTCTAGTAAATTGTCCATTTCTTCCAGGTTTTCCAGTTTTGTTGAGTATAGGCCTTTGTAGTAGGATCTGATGATTTTTTGAATTTTTCAGTTTCTGTTGTTATGTCTCCCTTTTCAGTTCTGATTTTATTAATTTGGATACTGTCTCTGTGCCCTCTGGTTAATCTGGCTAACAGTTTATCTATCTTATTTATTTTCTCAAAGAACCAACTCCTGGTTTTATTGATATTTTGTATTGTTCTTTCTGTTTCTATTTGGTTGATTTCAACCCTGAGTTTGATTATTTCCTGCCTTCTACTCCTCCTGGGTGTATTTGCTTCCTTTTGTTCTAGAGCTTTTAGTTGTGCAGTCAACTTGTTAGTGTGTGCTCTTTCCAGTTTCTTTTTGTAGGCACTTAGAGCTATGAGTTTTCCTCTTAGTACTGCCTTCATGGAGTCCCACAAGTTTTGGTATGATGTGTCCTCATTTTCATTGAATTCTAAAAAGTTTTTAATTTCTTTCTTTATTTCTTCCTTGACCAAGTCATCATTGAGTAGAGAGTTGATCAGTTTCCATGTGCATGTGGGTTTTCCATTGGTTTTGTCATTATTAAAGACCAGTCTTATTCCGTGGTGATCTGATAAGATGCAAGGGATTATTTCAATCTTTTTGTATATGTAGAGGCCTGCTTTGTGACCAATTATATGGTCTATTTTGGAGAAGGTACCATGAGGTGCTGAGAAAAAGTTATATTCTTTTGTTTTAGGATGAAATGTTCTATAGATGTCTGTTAAGTCCATTTGGTTCATAACTTCTGTTAATGTCAAAGTGTCTCGGTTTAGTTTCTGTTTCCATGATCTGTCCATTGCTGAGAGTGGGGTGTTGAAATCCCCCACTATTATTGTATGAGGTGTAATGTGTGTTTTGAGCTTTAGTAAAGTTTCTTTTATGTATGTAGGTGCCCTTGCATTTGGAGCATAGATGTTCAGAATTGAGAGTTCACCTTGGTAGATTTTTCCTTTGATGAGTATGAAGTGTCCTTCTTTATCTTTTTTGATTAATTTTGGATGAAAGTCGATTTTATTTGATATTAGAATGGCTACTCCAGCTTGTTTCTTGGGACCATTGGCTTGGAAAATTGTTTTCCACCCTTTTATTCTGAGGTAGTGTCTGTCTTTGTCACTGAGGTGTGTTTCTTGTATGCAGCAAAATTCTGGGTCTTGTTTGTGTATCCAGTCTGATAGTCTGCGTCTTTTTATTGGGGAATTGAGACCATTGATGTTAAGAGATATTAAGGAAAAATGATTGTGGCTTCCTGTTATTTTTGCTATTAGAGGTAAAGTTATGTTTGTATAGTTATCTTCTTTTGGGGTTGTTGGAAGATTACTTCCTTGCTTTTTCTAGGTTGTAGTTTCCCTCCTTGTGTTGGCGTTTTCCATCAATTATCCTTTGAAGTGCTGGGTTTGTGGGAAGATATTGTGCAAATTTAGTTTTGTCATGGAATATCTTGGTTTCACCATCTATAGTGATTGAGAGTTTTGCTGGGTATAGTAATCTGGGCTGGCAATTGTGTTCTCTTAGGGTCTGTATGATGTCAGTCCAGGCTCTTCTGGCTTTTATAGTCTCTGGTGAGAATTCTGGTGTAATTCTTATAGGTCTGCCTTTGTATGTTACTTGACCTTTTTCCCTTACTGCTTTTAGTATTTTTTTCTTTGTTTTGTGCATCTGATGTTTTGATTATTATGTGACGGGAGGTATTTCTTTTCTGGTCTATTCTATTTGGTGTTCTGTAGGCTTCTTGTATGTTTATGGGCATCTTGTTCTTTAGGTTAGTGAAGTTCTCCTCAATAATTTTGTTGAAGATATTTACTGTCCCTTTAAGTTGGGACTCTTCATTCTCCTCTATACCTATTATCCTTAGGTTTGGTCTTCTCATTGTGTCCTGGATTTCCTGGATGTTTTGAGTTAGGAGTTTTTTGCATTTTGCATTTTCTTTGACAACTGTGTCAATATTTTCTACCGTATCTTCTGCATTTGAGATTCTCTCTTCTATCTCTTGTATTCGGTTGGTGATGCTTGCGTCTATGACTCCTGACCTCTTTCTTAAGTTTTCTATTTCCATGGTTGTCTGCCTTTGAGCTTTCTTTATTGTTTCTATTTCCATTTTCAGATCCTGAATGTTTTTGTTTAATTCCTTCTTTGTGTTTTCTTGCATTTCCTTAAGGGATTTCTGTGATTCCTCTTTAAGGGCTTCTATCTGTTTACTTGTACTCTCCTGTATTTCTTTAAGGGAGTTACTTAATTCCTTCTTATAATCCTCTATCATCATCATGAGAAATGATTTTAATTCTGAATCCTGGTTTTCAGGTGTGATGGGGTGTTCAGAGCTTGCTATATTGGGAGAACTGGGAACTGATGTTGCTAAGAAACTTTGGTTTCTGTTACTTATGTTCTTGTGCTTGCCTTTCGCCATCTGGTTAACTCTAGTGTTGCCTGCCCTCACTGTGTAAGACTGGAGTCTGTATTTCCAGTTATCTTGCTTGTTGCAGAGCTCCTCAGAGTCCAGATGTCTCTGTAGTCTTATGATTCTAATCTTGGTGTCTGCTGCTCTGATTGCAGTGGCTCCTCTGCTGCTCTGTGTGCAGTGGCTCCTCTAGGATGACTCAGGAGTCAGTATCAGCTGCTCTGAGTGCAGTGGCTCCTCTAGGATGACTCAGGAGTCAGTATCTCCACAGGACAGGAGCAGACCAACTCTGTGTCTGCCCCAGCCCACAGGACCAGGCAGAGCCTTCATGTATTTTTATGGGTATAATTTTGAGACTATATATTTAGTTCATTAGTCAGCTTTTTTCATCCCTTTGTTAATAATTCACAAGTTCAAATTTCAAAGTTCTTATTTCGAGTTTATCTGACTTGATTATCTTCAAAATTTTATAGAAATAATTATCACTTTTCTCTTGTTTAATCATCAAAAACAAATCAGTTAATTTATATGATAATCCAAAATATTATTATGATACTGACAGTTTTAATTACTCAAAAAGTATATTTTCATTAATATTTTTCAATAAGCCTTTGTTTTGTATAATCATCTTACATAGTCTTGGGAGATACAAATTTCTACTTTAGCATATAAACATTCATATTATGTGGTATGAATCTAGTATTTAACCCAATTGTAAACACTTATAAAAATTATTTGTTAATACAAATGTTTAGTTGGATTTATGCCAAAAATAATATATTATATAACTAATAATTAGTAATAAAATAATTACTATTTTATAACTAAAATTATAATTTTAAGATGCCACTTTTATTAAGGTACAATTATTCTACTCAGAATTGTTTGAGAAGGGCTGTAGTCTGAATATTTATTCTGTTGTTATATATATATCATTTTCTATTTCAGTTTACTATAAGTAAATTAAATTGTCTCCAAAGACAAAAAAAGCCTTGTATTCTTGAATAAATTTGATCTGTCATAATATATTTAGTCATTTCCTAATTATATTTGCTACAATTTAAAAGATGTAAACTTATGGTTATATGTTAGAAATATAAATATTTTTGTAAGATGTTAATTGAAAACAAGAACATAAACTTTTTACTAATGATTTTATTCATTTACATTTCAAATGATATCCCCCTTCCCAATTTCCCCTCCACAAACCCCCATTCCTTCCCTCCTCTCCTTTGCCTCTATGAGGGTGCTCCTCCACCCACTCACCCACTCCTGTCTTACTGCTTACATCCCCTTATGCTGAGGCATCAAGCCACTATAGAACCAAAGGCCTCCCCTGGCGTTAATACCAAATAAGGTCATCCTCTGCTACATATGTAGCTAGAGCCATGGATCCCTCCATGTATAATCTTTGGTTGGTGGTATAGTCTCTGTGAGGTCTGAGTGGTCCAGTTAGTTGATATTGTTCTTTCTTAAGGTTTGCAATACCTTTCACCTCCCTCTGTCCTACCCCTAGCTCTTCCATTGGGTTCCCAGGGCTCAGTCCAAAGTTTGGCTGTGAGTATCTGCATCTGTATCAGTCAGATGCTGGCAGAGCCTCTCAGTGTACAGCCATACCTGCCTCCTGTCAGCAAGTGTTTCTTGGCATCAGCAATAGTTGTGGGGTTTAGTGTTTGCAGATGGGGTATATTCCTAGATGGTGCTGTCTCTGGATGGGGTTTCCTTCAATCTCTGCTCCACAATTTTTGTATCTGAATTTCCTTTAGACAGGAACAATTCTGGGTTTAAAATTTTGAGATGGGTGAGTGACTCCCCCTTCAACTGGGGATCATGCCTATGTACTGAAGGTGGTCTCTACATGTTCTATCTCCCTTTGTTGAGTGTTTCAGCTAATCATCTTACTTGGGTCATGGGAGCCTCTTGCTTCCCTGGCATCTTGGACATTCTAGTGGCTACTCCCATTTCCCCATCTCCCACTGCTACATATTTCTATTCAAATTTTCTGATCCTGTACTTCAATCCTACATGGAAGGGGGACTAAATAATCGCAGGATGTTAAGGGAGGACGGGATCTGGGAGGGAGGAGAGGGAGAAAAATGAAGGGTAGGATTGGGTATAGAAACATGAAATTTTAAACTAGATATATTAGGTGATTGTAATTAGAGTATATTTTCTAAAACATAGGCTTCATGTACTAGACAAAAGGCAAAGTAACTTAATTCCTTAAATTCCATAAAGATATCAAAGTGGTGAATGTTTCTATTTGTTGAAGATTTCTTTTTTTGTATTAATTTTTTTTAATCAGATATACTTAAGGAATACAATTTGGTACTTTGCTATATATGGATATGAATGAATTCTATACCAAAACAAATGAATATAGCCATACATAGCCATACATTCAAATAATTAATATTTTATGGCAAGAATAACCAAAATCTTTTATTATGATTATAATTTTTTATATATATAATTTATTTTTTTTCAAATTGTAATTTATACTCATTCACACAGGAGTTATAAACACAAAAAGACAGGACATGGGGAAGGGGATGACACTGGAGAGTGGGTGTTCAGGGGGAATACAGATATTTTTCAGAACAGGATATTGGCTGGGTGAGGGTTCAGGAGATTGGTCACTATGACTCTGCCTATGATTCACTTGTCCTTATCTAAGTTGGTAATATCTGCCAAGGCTACCTAAATGCAGGGTCTATGACTACTCAGGCTGGTAAATTGTCACAAAACTGCCTGTTTACAATAACTTATAACCATTTGTTTCAGTGTTTATCCACAGAGACCCAAGACATGGTGTTAGTATACATGTATGACAGGCCTATTGCTGATTTTAGGCCTATGGCTAATTTTAGGTCTTTAGAAAGTGAGGAAGAACATTGAACACATGGGCACAGGGGAAATGTTCCTGAACAGAACACTAGTGTTTTATGTTCTAAGATCAAGATTTGACAAATGGGACCTCATGAAATTGCAAAGCTTTTGTAAGGGAAAGAACACTGTCAATAGGACAAAACAGCAGCCAACAAATTGGGAAAGGACAACCAAATAACCATATTAAAAAATGGGGTTCAGAGCTAAACAAAGAATTCTCAACTGAGGAAACTCAAATGATAGAAAAGCACCTAAAGAAATGTTCAACATCCTTAGTCATCAGGGAAAAGCAAGTCAAAACAACTCTGAGATTCCTCCTCACACCAGTCAGAATGGCTAAGGTCAAAAACTCAGGTGATAGCAGATGCTGGAGAGGATGAGGAGAAAGAGGAATACTCCTCCATTGTTGGTGGAATTTCAAGCTGGTACAACCACTCTGAAAATCAGTCTGGCTTTTCCTCAGAAGTTTGGATATAGTATTTACTGAGGACCCAGTTATATCACTGTAGGGCATATACCCAAATGATCCTCCAACATATAAAAAGGACACATGCTCGCTATGTTGATAACAGCCTTATTTCTAATACCCAGAAACTGGAAAGAACTCAGATGTCCTTCAACTGAGGAATCCATACAGAAAATGTGGTACATTTACACAATGGAAATTACTCAGCTATTAAAAACAATCAATTCATGAAATTCTTAGGCAAATAAATGGAACTAGAAAATATCATCCCGAGTGAGGTAGCCCAATCACAGCTGAACACACATGGTATGTACTCACCGATAACTGGATATTAGCCCATAAGCTCACAGTACCCAAAATACAACTCACAGACCATATGAAGCTCAAGAAGAAGGAAGACCAAAATGGGGATTCTTTGGTCCTTCTTAGAAGGAGTAACAAGATGCTCAAGGTAGCAAATACAGAGACAAAATGTTGAGCAGAAACTTGAAGGAGAGGCCATTCAGAGACAGCCCCTTCTTGGAATCTATCCTATGTGCAATCACCAAACAGACATTATTGTGGATGCCAGGAAGTCCAGGCTGACAGAAGCCTGATATACCTGTCTCATGAGAGGCTCTGCCAGAATCTGATATATACAAAGGTACATACTTGAAGCTCACCATTGAAATTATCACAGGTTCTGCAATGGAGGAGTTAGAGGGAAGACTGAAAGAGCTGAAGGGGTTCGCAGCCCCATGGAGGGAACTGCAATACCAACCAACCGTTGCTCCAAGAGTATAAACTGCCAGCCTGGGAACACACATGGAGGGACCCATGACCCAGTTGTATGTATAGTCGAGGACGGACTTTTAAGGCATCACTGGGAGAGGAGATCCTTGGTTCTATGACGGCTGGATGCCCCAGTATTGGTGAATTCAAGGGTGGGGAGGCAAATTGGTGGGGGCACACCCTTACAGAGGCAGAAGGAGAGGAAATGGGATAAGGGGTTTCTGGGGGGCAGGGGGGGAAAGGGGAAATGGGGAAACGGTATAACATCTGAAATGTAAATAAATGAAATAGCCAATAAAAATAAACAGATAATGTAACTGGCTATTGCAGTCGAGCCCTTGAGACTTTTTGAAAACAATTTAATAATATCCATATTACTGAGATTTCTTAGAAGCTTCAAAGACAAGGTACTGTGGAATGGGTCCATGGAACTTTAAAACAATATCTTCATAAAATAAAAAAGGATAAGTATAACCACACATACCACAAATTTATTTAAATCACATTCATTTTATTTTAAATTTTTAAAAATATTTGGATGCCAAGGAACTTTTGCTGAGTGTCTATGGAATTCTACAACTAGGTATACTTATGCCTAGGTAAAAAGGAAGGATCTACTTACTGGCATATGGCATGATCCCAATCAAGTATTTAATATAGAGAAGGTGGTATTTTTGTGTTTTTTTTTTTCTGCAAGATGCTGAAGGAGCATGGTGACTGCCAGAGTGATTGGAGAGACATGCTGCTACAGGGACAAAGAATGATGCTGACTTGTGAGCTTGCTGAATGCCCTGACAGTGATAATTAGGAAGCTGTATTGAACATATATTTCTGACCCAACATTGGTTGCCTATATCACAGATGGTACAAGCTGCCTTGCCTCAAGTTTTTAGACCTTGTGGGATGGAGAATCAGAAAGAAAAGTTATACTGACTCTTGAATTTTTCTTAAATGTGACCAGTTGTTTGTACTCAATCATGGACTGGTCTAGAAATCAATCTAGTATTGGAAATAACAGTCTTCATTTGGAAGGCTGGTTCTGGATATTTTCAGAGACATATTTGGAAGTTAGCTGCAGTTATCTATGATGGTATGTAAGCAACAGATAAAGTTGGGAAAGGATCTGGATTTCAAACAAGTGTTTGAAGTATTAAGTATGAAGACAGACTTACCTGGTTCCCTGGCTTGCCAGCAGGAATTCCAGATAGGCCTCCTGGAGTTGGCAGTTGAGAAAAAACTGTCATTACGAATTTGAATTATAATAAATCTACACCTCTGGAATTAATACTGTAGAGTTTTAAAAATCACTAGAAATCTTCTAGGAAAAGAACCCAGATATATTGGTACAGATAATAAACAAGTCCTAGATATATATTTATTTTCCATAGTTAAAATGGCTCCATTTTAAGACAGAGAGGTTTTCTGTTACCCTACCCATGATGTTGATTTTTAAGCCCTGGGATTTATTTACCTGAAGATTTTCATTGAGATTTCTGTCACTGCTGATTATACAACCATTTGTTAGTCAGCTGCATGCTGAGCTCAATCATACTGTTGTCTGCAGATGCTTACTGCTGTAATTATGCATCTCAGCATCGTTGTGGCTAAAAGTGGGTACTATTTTATACCCACTGTAGGAGCCAGTCATTAGACCAGCACAGACTTCAGAAAGCTATAGAAAGAAAACAAGATTGAACAATATTAGTCCTGATAGACCTGGTGGAAACTAATGAAATGGTGATTGGAATAGAATATGGTTTTGATGCAACTCTATGCTTGATACTAAAATTATCAATTAGGAACTTGCAATATTAGGAACATGGGCAGGGTGAAGAAAATCTCAAAATACTCCCAGGTGTGGTAAAGAGCTATAAGGTATGCCATCAGATGAAACCTGGAGTGTAGGTAGAACAATAATGTGAGCAGGCAAAAACTTCAAATAATCAAGATGCTGGTGGAACTCTGCATGTTCCTACAATGATCTTATGCTCTAGACTATGATGAGCTTAAATCTGCTGTATTCAGGATTAATGATTATTTTTCTATTACTTTTCCTGTATTAGTTCATTGCTTTCCTGGTGTATCCAAATGTCCAAGAAAAAATAAATTAAGGGAAGAGCTCTTACAGTCCATCATGGCTATCAAAACATGGCAAGATCCAGCAAAAGAGCAATGGATGCTGAGACTTCCTTTTTCTTTTGTTGTATAGTCCCTTGTACCAGCCCTTAGAATTGGGAGATGACCCATATTTTTGATATAGTAATTAAACTACAATTTTCTCTCTTCTATTTCCACTCTCCCAAACCTCCCACTTTCCTTCAAAATTATCTTTTCTTTTCCTTGTTACTGCGTCCATATATGTATCTGATTATACATATATTTTCTACATATAAACTTTTAAATCTATATAATGATGCTTTTATGTATGTTTTCTGGGCATTGGACAAACAATTGTTGTATTCTTCATAACACTTTTATAAAGAATATATTGTTCAGTGAGAGTCCAGCATGTCTATGTTTATATAAGAATTGTATTATTTTTTTTTAGAAAATACAGGCAAAGCTCAAATTTGAAAGTCACAGAAAATAACAATATTTTTGTAGTAAAGAAAGAATTAGATTATCTTCCTCAACAAAACAGAATAACAAGGGAATAAATGTTAATCTTGGGTCAATGAATAAAGAAGCGAGAATCAGCGTCTATATTTCCTGTAGTTGAATAGTTGTAGATATAGGACAGACGCATTGATATGAAGAATAGACTAGTAAATAGTAAGAACATTCATGATTCTTCTAGGGTAGGTGAAGATCTAAGAATGTAACTGTGAATTTTCCCTCTTTTATGTCTGTATGTTTTCATTCATGATAGCTTAATGATACTTTTTTTTCTAAATGTCAAGGCTGCAATAGAGTTAGATACAGTGTGATGTCAGAGACATAAAGCTTCCTCATTTTGTATGTCGCTTCACTGGATGGATGTATTCAAGAATAATTAATTATTATTTATTTACTGTTTTTAGTAAGGAGAGCTTTAAGTTCCTAAGAAGATAACATAGGAATCTACTATTATAATGACCACACAGCAGAGATACTTTCTACAGAAAACCAGATAGATAGATAGATAGATAGATAGATAGATAGATAGATAGATAGATGACAGGTAGCTGGATGGATAGTACATACTATTAATGTTATCTGCCGGGTTTGGAATGCTCAAAACTAGTCATTTTAGGTCACCTAAGAACAAGTGAAGCTCTAGAATTTACTTACAATTTTTCCCCACTAATACTATTTTGCTTCAAATATCCATCTCTGGCTCTTAAGATCTTTCTGACTTGTCTTCCATGGTAACTTGAAGCTGTGAGATAAGGCATGATAAAGATACGTCACTTGCAGCTGAATTACAAATCACTTTTTCTGAATGTTTATTTTTCAGAGCATTACATTTAATAAAACTAAAAATTTTAATGTTTTCTTTGGGTATTATAACTTTGGTGGCATGTTCAATCGTCATCAGCAAACTCAAGGTCATCTAGATTGTTTTTTTTTTTAACTTAAGATCCTCTTCCTAGTTATTAGTTCTCTATTTAAGCTTATGATACATTTTAGCCTGATTTCTCATGAATGATCTGAAATTCCCCCCTCCTTTTTTTTTTTATTTTGTTTGTTTCTTGCTTCTGAATATCACAGTGTGCCAGTGCTGGTTGTTCTAGAGAATGCCTGTATTCCAGCATAATGTCATCTCTTTTGTCAATGACAGCTTGGCTCTATTTTACTGTAGCCTATTCTAGGTCTTTGTTTTGTTCATTTGACAATTTCTTTGATAGTGTTTCCTTCCAACATCAGTTTGTGTTTATTTTCATAACTTCGTTATACATAAGTAATTCAGCAAGGCTGGTTCATGGATTGTTTTTTTCTGAGTCTTTGTTGGCTATTCTTGGTATTCTCCCAGTGCTCAAAGCCCTTAGAACCAGTGTATATATAAACACCCAGTAATGTCCTGAGGTTATAGGGATTTTATATAAACTATAGGTGGTTAGGGGAAATGACATCTTTACAACACTCATCCTTTATATCAGATACACGTAATACTTATTTCCGCACTGATAGTTTATGCTATTTTCTGTTTTCGATTTTATCAATTTAGTTATCTTTTAAAAAAAAATTTTATGTATATCTGAGTGATCTATCTGTATGTACATCTGCATGCCAGAAGATGACATCAGATCTTATTACTGATGATTGTGACCCACCATGTGATTGCTAAGAATTGATCTCAAGACCTCTGGAAGATCAACCAGTGCTCTTAACCAGTAAGGTATCTCTATAGCCCCATCATTTTTTTTAAAAAAAATATTTTTGTGTCCATGTATTTTAATCTGATACTTTCTTTTAAGGTCCTATATATAAGGAAGCGTACATATTACTTCATATTTTTACTTCTCTTTTATGTATATTTAAACGTTTTATTTCCCTCTAAGCATTGCTGTATTTCATTTGACAGACTTGATACTCTGTTCTCATTTTCATTTGTTTAAAGTATTTTCTACTTCCCATGATTTTTCTCATACCATATTCATTAATATTGTATTGATTTGGGGCACAAATTTTTGATTTACCAGATAGCTTTAATTACTGATTTTGAATTTAATTTCAGATTGTATTATATGGCTTCTTGTTCTTAAAATATTTAGTTTTTTTTATTGCCTGTTACTTAAGAGTAATGATTGTTTAGTCATCTCCTAAGGTAGTCTGAGATGCACCTCATATCAAATTGACTTATAGTGTTGTTCAATTCAATTATATCAGCCCCAAATTTCTGTCTCACATATCTGTCCATTTGTGACAGAGAAATATTGAAGTCTACAGCTATAATAATGGCTTTACCAATTTCTTCCTGAAATCCTATTAACTTTTGTCTCATGTGTTTTGATGGTCAAGTTTTAGGTACATGCACATGAAGATTTTTTTTGTATCAGCTTGTTAAATTGATCTTTTTGTCATGTGACCTAGTCAATAACTTGTTCCATAATGAATAGTTTCCTTATGTTGAATGCTCTTCTGACATTAATGCAATTAGTTACTCTCATTGAATGTATTATCTTTACAATTTCATATTTAAATACATTATGGTACACAAACTCTAGCTTGATTTTCCTTTTTATTTTCTTTTTTGACAATTGATTCATATAGAATCAATTCTATGATTCAAAACACTATGTTTTAAAACGATTATAGATCTTCTTGAGATAGAATCTACTGCAATTTCTTTTCTGTCTTCGCTTTATTGTCACTCTTCTTTTTCTGCTTTGAAACTCCTTTGTATAGCTGGATCCTCGGGTAATGCTATGTCCAATTTTCTGAGGAACCGCCACACTGATTTCCAAAGTGGTTGCACCATCTTGCAGTCCCACCAACAATGGAGGAGAGTTCCTCTTTCTCCACACCCTCGCCAGCATCTACTATCACCTGAGTTTTTAATCTTAGCCATTCTGACTGGTGTGAGATGGAATCTCAGGGTTGTTTTGATTTGCATTTCCCTGACGACTAAGGATGCCGAGCATTTCTTTAGGTGCTTCTCGGCCATTCGAGTTTCTTCTGTTGAAAATTCTTTGTTAAGCTCTATACCCGAGGATCCAGCTATACCACTCCTAGGCATATACCCAGAAGGTGCTCGAACATATAATAAGGACATATGCTCAACTATGTTCATAGCAGCCTTATTTATAATAGCCAGGAGCTGGAAAGAACCCAGATGTCCTTCAACTG
This sequence comes from Grammomys surdaster, assembly GCF_004785775.1. Taxonomy (NCBI): domain Eukaryota; kingdom Metazoa; phylum Chordata; class Mammalia; order Rodentia; family Muridae; genus Grammomys; species Grammomys surdaster. The sequence continues at coordinate 3,223,141 of NW_021604670.1, forward strand.
AGGAATGGATTAAAAAAATGTGGTATATTTACACATTGGAGTATTACTCAGCTATTAAAAACAATGAATTTGAGAGGTTCCTAGGTAAATGGATGGAACTAGAAATTATCATCCTGAGTGAGGTAAGCCAATCACAAAAGAACACACATGGTATTCACTCACTGATTATTGGATATTAGCCCAGAACCTTAAAATGCCCAAGATGCAACTCACAGGCCACATGAAGTCCATAAAGAATGAAGACCAAGTAGGGGTGATTCGGTCCTTCTTAGAAGGAGCAACAAAATACTCAAGGGAGCAAATATGGAGACAAAGCGAGGGACAAAAACTGAAGGAGGGGCCGTCTGAAGACCTTTCCACCTGAGTATCCATCCCATGTGCAGTCACCAAAGGTAGATGCTGATGTGGAAGTCAGGAAGTGCATGCTGATAAGAGCCTGATATGGATGTCTCCTCAGAGGTCTTCAAGAGTCTGACATATTCAGAGGCAGATGCTCACAACTAGCCATTGAAGTGATCATGGGGTTCTCAATGGAGGAGTTAGAGTGAAGACTGAAGGAGCTGAAAGGATTTGTGGCCCCATGAGGAGAGCAACAATACCAACCAACCACAGCTCCCAGGGTCTAAACCACCAGCCTGGGAGCACTTATGGAGGGATCCAGGGCCTTAGCTGAATATATAAGAGTGGAGGGCCCTGCTGGGCACAGGTGGAAGATGAGATCCTTGACCTCATGAAGGCTGGACGCCCCAGGGGGTGGGAGTTTTGAGGGTGGGGAGGTGGGAGTGGGGGGGTAGATAGAGGTTACATCCACAAAGAAGAAGGAGGAGGTGTGAGGGGATTGGGGGTTCCTGGGTGGGTGGGGGATGGGGTAAGGGGACAACATATGAAATGTAAATAAAACATCCAATAAAAAAATTAAAAAAAAAAAAAAAGAAACTCCTTTGTTTCTGTAGTTTGTGCAAGTTTAATTAAATTTAGAGAATTCAATTTTCTCCTCCTTTTAATCCAAATTATCATTGATATTTCTTTTACTATTTGAAAAGTACCCTCTAGAGTTTGCAATATACATTTGAAAGTAGTAATATATCATTTTATAGTTGTGTGAATATATTTAATTATAAAATAACTATAATTCCTCCTTGAATTATTATTATTAATCATTTCACTTATGCATATACAGATGACTGAACATCCTCTCTATTATTTCAAACAACTGTTATTTCTCAAACCAATTTTAAATAGAAATTAAGCTTTTTCTTTGCTTCACTATTCCTTCTTCAACGTTCTACCTTCTACCAGAAAAATAACAAAACTTTTGTTACCTGTGTGTGGTGGTATAATCTTATAGACCTTAAGCCTGTCTGTGATACACAGGAAGATCTTTTCTCAAAAACAAACACAAAACCAAAACAACATCACTGTAGTTTCAAGGGTATCTTCTTCTCCATTCCCTTTTCACTCCCTATCCCTCCTGTGATAATTTGGCACTATAGCCAAAAGGATATAGAATTGATCTTTTGCCTTCTACCAAGCTAGTTAGGCTCTGGAAAAACTGCTGCAGATCAGTCTAGGGTTCAGCACTTTCTTCTCAGGCACACCTCCTTAATAATACAGCATTCTGAAAGACTTCAGAGTAATCCTTTCTCTTCACCCTGGTGGAAGCTGAGGGATATTTTCCTGAGGCACTCACACTGAAAGTCTGGTATACCTCTAAAAAGGATTAACTAGAAAGAATACAGTTCTTGATAACCTTTTTCCCTGAACCTTCATTTTTTGGATTTCAACACACTGATGCCCCCAAACATTTTGATTACAGCCTGGGTTTCCTCTCCAATGCCAGTTCCAAGTTCTCTTCAGTACTTGCTCCTTTCACCTTCTCTAGTGAAATATTATTTCTACCTTATCATTAATCTGTATTAGAGCAGTGCTCTCCTTGTGACCTCCATTCCCTCACATGCCTAAGATGAAGCATTTGGATTTTAACTCATCCTCTGATTAAATTCTTATTAGAAAGGGGAGGGGGAGATGTACACATTTGTTACCATATTGAACATTTGTCTTGATTTTACTTTTATTTCTTCTAGAGATTATTTTTTCCATTTGTTGTCAAAAAGTTTCTAAAGTGATCCATAAACTACATTGTTTTCTAGATTATAGTAGATTTTTTTTATAGTGGTAAAAAATTAATGGAGTGGTTGTGATATCTCTGACTTAGTACTGGGTACTCAACTTGCTCTTTGTCAAAAGCGGACACACACGTGGCCACTGAACCCTAGAGTTCCTTTGTTTGAAAATGCTTGCATTCTCAAACATGGTTTTATATCTTATACTGTCAATTTAAATTTCTTATTAGTAAATATTTTATTTCTATTTATTTTTACAGATCTACAGCATTTGCTTTATATATTTGAGTGCAAACTCTTAGGTATATAAAACTTGAGTGTTGTGGAACCTGTGTCATTTTATGTTGACTTTCTTAAGTTGAGATTTCCCCCTTTTGATTGTGTTCTCTGACACTAGTAAAGCTATATAACATTGAACTTGTTTTGTATTTACTCAGCACACTACTTACATATTTTGGAGGAAAACTGAATACTGTACTCATGCAACCCTATCTTTGCCAGTGTTCTTTCAGCAAGGATCTCTCCTTTATTTTGGAGCTCAAAAGCTTCTAAGATCACTCAGCGATGTCTTGCCCTCTGACCTCTACACATAACATACTGCCTCATGTGCCACACCTACAAAATTTCTCCACAGCAAGTGAGGGGATGATAATATTTGCTATGTTTCTTTCTGTCTCTCAAGGCTCGGAGCCTGATGTCTTGTTTTCACTCACAGTTTTCAATGACATTTGTTGATTCAGCTAAAGTGGGACTCCATTGCTTTATATTTTACATTTCCCTGAGCTTCTAATATTTTATTTCCATGCTAGAAAATATCTTGCTGATTTTTCTACTGTTTAATATGATAACCTATTCTTAATTTTGTTTTTCTCTTATTTTAAGAACTCTTATACATTTAATTTTAGTATTCCTGCTCATGTGTTTTGGCACTTGATACTAAAAGCACTATTTTAGATTTTAATCTCTTTGTTTGAAAATGTAATGTTTCAGACAACATTTACTTTCCTCGGGAGGAATTTTTTATAAGAAATATATATAAAGAATTTTTATCAGATTTGTGTTGATAATTTAGTTTATACACCCCTGGCCAAACTAAATTCATCTGTCTTATAGGTACTAAAATCTTCAGTAGTGTATTCTTCCAAAATAGTTACTTTCTTTGGTTAGTGGCTCTCTCCAGTACCACTGAGCCCAGCTGGGACTCAAGAAGGTACATTCAGGGATGAGGTAAATGAAAAGTGTCTAACAGAGCAATTATCTAACAGTGGGAATGAGATTTGTTGTATTGATCCTACATTGAAATTTCCCTCATTAAGATGATATATAGGCATCTCTAACTGTTACTTTTCTGGTTGAGCCCCATTACTCAAAATTTTATTATGTTTTATTTTATTGAATTATTTTATTTATTTACATCCCAAATGTTGTTCCCCTTCCTGGTTTCCCATCCCCAAGTTCTTCAGCCCTCTCCCTTTGATTCTGAGAGGGTGCCAGCTCTGCACACACACACACACACACACACACACACACACACACACACACACTCCCATCTCACTTCCACTAGCATCCCCCTTCTCTGGGGATTCAAGGTTCTACAGGATTAGGCATATCATTTCCCACTGAGGCCAGATGAGGCAGTCCTCTGCTACATGTGTCAAGTGCTACAGACCAGCCCATGTATGCTTTTTGGTTGGTAGCTTAGTCTCTGGGAACTCTGAGGGGTTGGGGTTAGTTGGTACTGTTTTGCTTCCTATGGGGTTGCAATCTCCTTCACTTCCTTCAGTCTTTCCCCCAAATCTTCCATAGGGGTCCCCAAATTCAGTCCAATGGTTGGCTATCAGTATCTGTATCTGTCTCAGTCAGGTGCTGGTATAGCCTCTCAGAGGACAGCCATGTCAGGCTCCAGTCTGTAAGCACACCATAGCACCAGTAATAGTGTCAGGCCTTGATGCCCTACCAGCCATGAGATGGATCCCAAGTTGGACCAGTCACTGGATGGTCTTTCCTTCAGTCTCTGCTCCATTATTAGTCCTACATTCCTTTTAGACAGGAACAATTCTGGGTCAAAAAATTTGAAGGTGGGTGGGTGATCCCATGGATCAATGTGGGCCCTATCTACTGGAAATGGTCTCTTCAGGTTCCATCTCCCCATGTTCAGCATTTCGGCTAAGGCCAGCCCCATTGAGTCCTGGGAGCCTCTCACATCCCAGATCTCTGGAACTTTCTAGAGGTTCCCCCTGCCCTTACCCAGCCCTCTGCATATTTCCACTCATTCCCCTTGGCCTCTGGTCTTCTCTCCTGTCTACTCTCATACCAGATCCTATCCTCATTTTCCCCTCCCTTTCCCTTCCCCACCGAGATCCCTCCCTTCCTCTGTCTCTCCTGATTATTTTGTTCCCCCCTTCTAAGTGAGATTGAACTATACACAGTTGGGCTGTGTTTCTTGTTAAGCTTCAATCATTTTGTGAGTTAGAACCACTTTCATTTTTTTCTTCCCTGATTCACTTATTTACTTTTATCTCTTCATCACTTGTCCTTCCCAGGAACATATTCCAATGATACTGTTTGCTTTATTTTTGCTTCAAGTCTTGATTTTTCATTTTTTGGTGCATGGCCAAACCCATATTCATATAGAATTGGCACAGCTGATTGTAGAGGCTATATAACTCAAGAACAGGAGATTCAATCGTATAGTTCTCACTAAAGTCCTAAGGTTTGACAACTGAGGAAAGTCAGAGTGCAGAAAATAAGAAGACAGCTCAGAGCATAATGAATTCCCACCCACCCCCTAGACATAGTCCTCATTGGCTTTCCATGGGAATAAATTTTCCTGGCCACCTTGGAAGGTCTATCTGCTTTCTTCAGTCAATGGATTCACATACACTAACCCTGAAATATTCCTAAAGGACAATCAAATAAAAGATGTTTCAGTACTTAATCAGCAACTTTGTAAGTCATTCAATTACACAAACTAATTTTATCCTCAGAATTAAAAAATAATTACAGGGCATTTTCTTCCTTTGGAATACTGGTAAATGTACATTTATAGTATACATTGTACATTTATAATAAGTTTAGAATATGTAAATATATCTTATTTAGTACTAACTATGCTCTCTTTAACTTCTGGTTTGAGCAAAATAAGGCCCTGCTCTTAATCTTTCAAACTCCAATGAACATGAAACTTAAACATTATATTTATTATGATCATAATGGATTGGCTGTTGTAAAAATGTTTTATGTTCTCAATTTTCTTATTTACTTATTTGTGTGTGTGTAAATCTTTTTATACTTCCCAATTCAGAAATTCATTTAAAAATATCTGTGTAAATGTGTGCCTCCTTCACTAATAGCACCATTTAATAAAAAATGTCTCATACTGTGACCATAGATGATCATAACTTTTTATTTAAAATATATATTTTGTTTTCCTAAAACCTATTTGTATGTACTAGCTCATATTTTTGTAAATCACCTAAAATATACTGTATAGAAATTTTAAATGTTAAATTGCAGATAAAAGAAAATTCTCTGAAGAACAAAGACTATGTTTTCAGCAGGATTTACATATATATGATCTTTATGGTTGATGTCCTGGAGAGATTGCATTAGTCCTTGGTTCCTGTTGTTACTTTATCAAGCAGAAAAGTTGCATTTAGAAGTTATTGGAGTAGTAATTTGACATTCACCATGTAACAACTTTTTAAAACCTATAAATGGATAAAATCAGTAAATTCCATATTTAAATATACACTAATATGCAATTTATTTAGACTACATTTATTTTGTTGGACAAATTTTATACCTTGGGATCTATTTGTGAAGTGGGAAACATGGAAATACGTGCCTCACCAAAATGCAGTTCAGATTGTTTACCTTTGATTTTATCTGCTATATTAGATGCCAATTCCTCTAATGTATATAGCATATCAATGATGTCACTTAGAATTATTTGAAAAGTCCTCATATATTATTTTCAAACGTATATGAAAAATAACTATTCTATTTGATAATGATTTGTGAAATGTTTTATGTTTTACAGTTAGACTGTGGAGTTTTATTAATCGATTTAGTAATTTATTGCTTCATCCAAAAATACATCTCAGTCTACATAATTGCATAAATGTTTGTGTGTGTGTGTGTGTGTGTGTGTGTGTGTGTGTGATTTACCACTAAGGAAAAAGTGATAAGAGAAGTAGTTTCTGTATTTTTGAAGATTACTCTCAAATGTATAACAATATTATATTAGCCCTTCTGGCCAGCACTTTCTGCTGGGGCAGAGTACCAGCTTGTCTGCTCCTCTGAAGACACCACTGTCTCAAGGCCTCCAGGAGATCAGCTGCAAACACAGCAACTGTTCTTTGCACACAGGGCAACAGACCCCAGTCTGAAGGGCTACCAGGAGAACAGCTACATACAGGACAATATTTGACTGGTTCTCTGAAGACCCAACTATCTGAAGGCCTCCCAGGACACCTGCTGTATCCATGGCAACAAATCAACAGCTTATCTGCCCCTTTGAATCCTGCACAATCTGAAGGCCTCATAGGAGGTCTGCTACAGCCAGGACCATAGGCCTACCAGGAGACCGGCAGCAGCTCAGAGACTAAAGAGATAAGACAACAGGCAAAGACACCCAGACCAGATAACACTAGAGATAATCAGATAGCAAGATGCAAGAGCAAGAACATAAGCAATAGAATCCATATATATTTGGCATCATCAGAACCATGTTATCACAACACAGCCAGCCCTGGTAACACCAACACACCTTAAAATCAGGAAATTGACCTAAAATTCTATCTAATGAAGATAATAGAGTACTTTAAAGAAGATATAAATAACTCACTTAAAGAAATATAGGAAAACTCGGGTGAACAGGTATAAGCCCTTAAAAGAGGAAGCAAATAAATCTCTTAAAGAAATATAGGAAAGCACAGTCAAATGAATGAAGGAATTGAACAAAGTGGTCTAAGACCTAAAAATAGAAGTAGAAACAATAAAGAAAACACAAGTGGAGACAACCCTGGAAATGAAAAACATTTGGAAAGAGGTCAGGAGTTACACATTTAAGTATCACCAACAGAATACAAGAGATAGAAGACAGGATCTCTGGTGTAGAAAATATCGTAGAAGAGATTGACACAATTGTCAAAGAAAATTCAAAACAAAACAAAACAAAACAAAACAAAAAGCCCTCCTAATCCTAAATATCCAGGAAATCCAGGACATAATGGAAACACCAAATCTGGGAATAATTGGAATAGAGAAGAGTGAAGATTCCCAGCTCAAAGGAGCTGAAAACATCTTCAACAAAATCATAGAAGAAAACTTGCCTAACATAAAGAAAGAGATGACCATAAAGGTACAAGAAGTCTATAAAACGTTAAAAAAAAAAAAGGGACCGGAAAAAAAATCTACTTGTCACATAATAATCAAAACACTAAACATACAGAACAAAGAATATTAAAAGTTTCAAGGGTAAAGAGAAAAATAACATATAAAAGTAGTACTATCAGAATTACACCAGACTTCACAACAGAGACACTAAAAGCCAGAAGACCTGGTCAGAGTTCATACAGACTCTAAGAGAACACAAATGTCAGTGCAGGCTACTATGTCCAGCAAAACTCTCAGTCATTATAGATAGAGAAATCAAGATATTCCATGACAAAACCAAATGTAAACAATATCTTTCTACTAATACAGCATTACAGAGGATACTGGAAAGGAATCTCTAACACAAGAAAGGTAACAACATCCAAGAAAACATAAAGAACTGAATATTTCACCAAAAAGAGAAGAGAATCATAAACACATACTACCTCCAGCAATAAAAATAATAGAAACTAACAATCATTTGGCTTTAATATCGCTGAACATCAAGGGACTCAATTCCCAATAAAATGACATAGGCTAACAGACTGGATACACAAATAGGATCCTGCATTTTGCTTTGTTAGGCAAACATTTAAGTGAGAAAGACATACACTACTCAGAGTAAAAGGCTGGAAAATCATTTTCCAAGCAAATATGCCCAAGAAATAAGCAAGAGTAACCATTCTAATATCCAATAGAATAGACTTTCAACAAAGAGTTATATAATGAGATGAAGGACATTTCATATTCATCAAAAATAAATCCACCATTCCCTAGTGTTAGGGAATTCGAGAGCAGGGAGATGGGTCTGGGAGGTTGTTTGGAGCACACCCTCATGAAAATAGGAGTGGGTATGGGATAAGGAATTTTGGGGACAAATGGGAGAGAAGATAACATTGAAAGTTAAATACGTAAAATATCCAATTATAAAAAAAAACAGATAAAGGGTCTGAAAAAAAAAAGAAAGAGAGTTTACTTAATTCATATTATTTTCAAAGTTTTTTAGGAGATGCTGACTGGCTAGGAACTTATTTTAAGCTCTCCACAAAAGAATTTAAGTCTCTGTTTAATATTCTCAAGAGAGATATAAATCCTAATTTCTCTCAACGATTAATTGACAAAAAAGAAGTAATCTCACAAAAAGTAGAAGAAGCTATTATTAATCTACATATTATATAGTCTGATTAGTTGTTAGCTGTGCTATAGCAGTCCTTTGATAAATGAGATTATTAATATAGATTTATATTTCTTTAAATAATGTCCGCATGACTCTCTTAGTGTGGAAGGAGAGATGGTTGGTACTTCTGCCCTGATTTTACAAGAACCCTGAAAAATTGACTTTAAAAACAAAAGAGAGGGAATGGAACCCCCCACCCCCAGAAGGAGTCTTTCTGAAATACTCTCCATAATGCCTTGTTCACCTTTAACTCTCTAAAACTGAAAGCTCATGGCTAATCTGCTGCTGACTGCCTCTGGCATCACCGAGACCAATAAAAACTATGCCACAGATATAGGGAAGGACCCTCTCATCCTTAAAGGGAATAGCCCAGACCCAGTTCCCTTATAGGGCTGAGGATTTATATGCCTGTTTGATACAACAGAAGGCACAGCTAATTGGTTATCAAAAAGATTAATGAAATAAATAGATACCCCCACAAAGCCAGGACCAACCATAAATAAGATGAATAACAATTTACATCCAGGGAAGAGAAATCTCCCTGAGAATTCCCTTCTTTTTCCTTTCCAGGTAAAAATGAATCACCCGTGATGACTGCTATTAGAAGTTCTAATCCAGATGCTGGCCTCCGAACTTATACTACTCAGACCTTTGAAGGGCCACTAACAAGAACATCAAACAACTAGAGATTGACATCACTAATCTGAAGAAATCCCTCATTTTGCTGTCTGAGGAGACCTCCAAAAATCTCAAAGATCCTTATTGGACTTGATTTACTCTATTACAATAGAAAAGGCTGTGTACAGCTCTTGACTGTGTACAGCCCTTAAAGAAGAATATTGCTTTTACATAGACAAGACAGGGATGGTTAAAGAGAGCATGAAAAAGGCCAGAGACGGCCCAGAGAAAAGTCAGAGAAAGAAAAAGAAAGATGAGTGCTGGTATAAGAATTGGTTTTTCAACCTCTCCAAGGTTGTCAACCCTACCTCCTCTCATCTTGGGACCATTATTTGGGTTCTTTTTGCTTATTTCTTATGGTCCCTAGGCCTCAAATAGGCTGACTAACTCTGTGAAACAACAAATAAATAATTTGGTAGCGAAAAATATTCAGATACATTATCATAAGTTAGCTATGGGGGACCACAAGACTCAAGATGAGGTTGTTACTTTATCCAGGGTGTTCCCAAAACCCATCTCAACCCAACCTAAAAGTGGGTACTTCTGCCCCTAGAACAGGCAGAGAGGGGACACCCGGAACCCCCTCTGACAGGTGACCTGAATTTTTGCTTAAGCTGTGAGGCTAAGGACTGCAAGGGAATATCAATAAAAGTTAAAAATTTTTCTCTGGGTTCCCTGAGGGACAAACCTGACTGCATAGGGGTTGATGTCAAAAGTATCCCCTCTCCAGGAAAAAGACATCGGGATGGGTGTGGCCCTCATACCTTACTGGACAACAACAGGGGGACCAGAGCCATCACAAGGTCCCCTTCAATTACTGGAGGTCAGGCTTCTCTCCCCGCCTTCACAAGATTAGAATTACCACAGCCCTTCTATACTTAGAGAAGGGAGGAGATATCAGGGGCAGCCCTGCTTATACACTGAATGCCTAAAATCAGCCATAGGCCTAAAATCAGCAACAGGCCTGTCATACATGTTTACTAACACCAAGTCTTGGGTCTCTGTGGATAAACACTGAAACAGATGGCTATAAGCTATTATAAACAGGCAGATTTTGTGACAATTTACCAGCCTGAGTAGTCATAGACCTTGTAAATAGGTAGCCTTGGCAGATAATGCCAACTTAGATAAGGACAAGTTAGTCATAGGCAGAGTAATAGTGACCTATCCCCTGAACCCTCACCCAGCCAATATCCTGTTCTGAAAAGTATCTGTATTCCCCCTGAACACCCATGCACCAGTGTCATCCCCTTCCCCACATCCTGCCTTTTTGTGTTTATAACCCCTCTGTGAATGAGTATAAATTACAATTTGAAAAAAATAAATTTTATATATATACTAAAAATCAAAAACAAAAAATAAAACAACTTTGATTTTTGTATATCTGTGTATGTAACAGGAATGATAAAGAGGTCATGAATTTGAAAAAGTGCATAAAGAGAGAGAGATATGGGAAGGTTTAGAGGAATGAAAGAGATGGAGGAAATCATGTAATTGTATTAAAATCTCAAAGATTAAAGAAACAAAAAACAATTTTCGATTTTGAGATTTTATCTTTTTCCAATTAGTGAGGCAAAGAGTAACAAAACAAATTGCAACAGATGCTGGGTAGTGGGATATTGGGAGAGGAGAACTCTCATTCACTGTTTGTGGGATTGCAAACTGGTCTAGCCACTCTGAAAATCAGTGTGGAAAATGTTCAAGAAACTAAAATAAATAAGTAAATAAATAAATAAATGAATAAATAAATCCACCAAGAGGAAGTCTCAATTCTGAATATCTGTACCCTAAATGAAAGGGCAATCGCATTCATAAAAGAAAGCTCAAAACACACACTGAACATTACACAAAAATAGTGGGAGACTTTAACACCACACTCTAACCAATGGACAGGTCATTTGAACAGAAGCTAAACAGAGTCACAGTTAAACTAACAGAAGTTATGAACCAAATGGACTTAACAGATATTTACAGAACATTTCATCCTAAAAAAAGAGAACAAACCTTCTTCTCAGCACTTCATGGAATCTTCTACAAAATTGACCATATAATCAGACATAAAACAAGCCTCAACAGATACAAGAATATTATTAAAATCTTTTGCATTCTATCAGAACACCATGGAGTAAGGCCATCAAAAACAGAAGAAAGTCCATATACTCATGTAAACTGAACAAAACTCTGCTCAATAATAAATAAGTCGGGGAGAAATAAGAAACAAATTAAAGACTTTATAGAATTCAATGAAAATTAAAACGCATCATATCCAAACTGATAGGAAATCAGAGTAAGGAGAAAAATTCATAGCACTAAGTATATTCATAAATAAATAGGAGAGATATGAGCAACATAACAGCATGCCAGATAGCTCTAGAATATAAAGAAGCAAACATACCCAAAAGGAGTAGATAGCAGGAAATAGTCAAACTCAAGGCTAAAATCTACCAGTTAAAACAAAGAAAAATATAGAAACAATCAACAAAACCAATAGTTAGTCCTTTGAGAAAATCAACAAGATAGATAAAAACTTAGACTAACTAAGGAGCACAGAGAGTATCCAAATTAACAAGATCAGCAATGAAAATGGAGACATAACAGAAAAACGTAGAAATTTAAAAAATCATTCAAAGCTATTACAAAAGACTATATTCTCTAAAACTGGGAAATCTAGATGAAATGGAAAGCTTTCTAGGCAGATACCGTGTACCAAAGTTAAATCAAAATCAGGTAAACTATCCAAACAGTCCCATAATCCCTAAGGAATTAGAAATAACCATCAAAAACCTCCCAACCAAAAAAAGCCCGTGCCCAGATGGTTTTGGTGCAGAATTCTACCAGATCTTCAAAGAAGAGCTAATACCAATACTCTTCAAACTATTCCACAGAATTGAAACAGAAGGAACACTAGAAATTCTTTCTATCAGTCCACAATTACTCTGATACCTAAACCACACAAATACCCATCAAAGAAAGAGAACTTCAGACCAATCTCACTTATGAAAATTAATGCAAAATTATTCAATAAAATATCTGCAAACCGAATCCAAGAATACATTAAAACCATCATTCACCAGTATTAAGTAGGCTTCATCCCAGGCAAGCAGGGATAGTTCAATATTGGAAAATCCATCAACATAATATATTATATAACCAAACTTAAGGGAAAAAAATACACGGTCATCTCATAAAATGCTGAAAACACTTTCAACAAAATATAACTCCTCTTCAAGTTAAACTACCTGGAGAGATTAAAATTCATGGCACATACCTAAACATATAGATATATAGATAGAGATAGAGATAGAGATAGAGAGATATAGATATCTAGATCTATATATATCTATATATATCTATATCTATCTATCTATATCTATGTATATACATATCTCATACTAATAGCCAACATCAATTTAAATGGAAAGAAGCCTAAAGTAATCCCACTAAAATCCAGGACAAGACAAGGTTGCCCACTCTCTATCTATTAAATATAGTACATTAAGTTTTAACTAGAGCAAGGAGATCAAGGAGATACAAACTTGGAAGGAAGAAGCTAAAGTATCACTATTTGTATATGATATGATAGTATACATTAGACACCTCCAAAATTTCACCAGAGAGCTAGTACATCTGATAAACAACTTCAGCAAAGTGGCAGGATATAAAATTAATTCAACCAAATCAGTAGCTTTCCTTTGTACAAATGATAGTTGTCTTATTGAGAAAGAAACTAGGGTAACAACACCCTTCACTATAGTCACAAATAGTATAAAATAACTTGGTGTAACACTTACTAAGCAAGTAAAATATCTATAAGACACAAATTTCAAATCCTTGAAAAAAACAATTCAAGGAAGACCTCAGAAGATAAAAAGATCTTCCATGTTCATGGGCTGGTAGGATTAACACAGTGACAATGGCCATCTTGAAAAAGAAATCTACAAATTCAATGCAATCCTCATCAAAATTCCAACACAATTCTTCACAGACATGGAAGAAGCAATTCTCAACTTCATATGGAAAAACAAACAAACAAACAAAAAACCAGAATAACCAAAAAAAAAAACAGAATAACTAAAATAATTTGCAACAATAAAAGAACTTCCAGGGAAATCACAATCCCTGATATCAAGCTGTACTACAAAACAATAGTGAAAAAAACTGTATAGTATTGGTACAGAGATAAGCAGGTTGATCAACAGAATAGAATTGAAGAGGCAGAAATAAACCCATACACCTATGAACACTTGATCTTTGACAAAGAAGCCAGAAAATGCAGTGGAAAAAAAGAAAGCATCTTCAATAAACGGTACAGGTCTAATGGCTGTTATACATGTAGAAGAATTTATATTGGTCCATATTTAATACTGCACAAATCTCAAGTCCAAGTAGATAAAGAACCTCCACATAAAGCCAGATACACTGAATCTAATAGAAGAGAAATTGGGAAAGACCCCCAAAGTCATTGGCACAGGAGGAAATTTCCTAAACAGAACACCAATGGCTCAGGCTCTAAGATCAAATGTTAAATGGGACCTCATGAAACTGAAAAGCTTCTGTAAGGCGAAAAGACACAATTAATAGGACAAATCAGCTACCTACAGAATGGGGAAAAAATCTTCACTAACTCTACATACAATAGATGGCTAATATCCAAAATATGTAAAGAAATCAACAAGTTAAAATGCCCCCAAACAAATAACCCGATAAAAATGGAGTATAGAGCTAAATAAGGAATTAACAACAAAAGACTTTCGAATGTCTGAGAAGCACGTAAAGAAATCTTCAAAGTACTTAGTAATCAGAGAAGTGAAATCAAAATGATTCTGAGATTCGACCTCACACCAACCATAATAATTAAGATAAAAAACTCATGTGACAGCTCATGTTGACAAGGATGTGGAGAAAGCGGGCCATTCCTCCATTGCTGGTGAGACTGTAAACTGGTACAACCATTCTGGAATACCATCTGGTGGTTCCTCAGAAAATTGGAAATAGTTCTACCTGAAGACTCAGCTATGCCACTCTTGAGCATATACCCAAAAGACAACTAACCATACCATAAAGACATGTGCTCCACCATGTTCATAGCAGTCTTATTTGTAATAGCCAGAATCTGGAAACAACTCAGGTGTTCCTCAACCAAATAATGGATATGGAATATGTGGTTCATTTATACAATGGAATACTATTATTCAGTTTTTAAAAATGAGGACATCATGAATTTTGCAGACAAATGGATTGAACTAGAAAATATCATCCTGAGTGAAGTACGTCAGACCCAAAAAGACATGTATCATATGCACTCATTGATGAGTGAATATTAGCCAAAACATACAGACTACCTAGCCTATGACCTACAGACCTGTAAGAAGTATAACAAAATGAAAAGCCCAAGTAAGGCTGCTTCAATCCCACTTAGAAAGGGGAAGGAAATAATCAAGGGAGGGACCTGTGTGAAAGAGAAGAGTGGGAGAGGAAAGGGGAACAGAATCAGATATGGTGGAGTTAAGGGGCAGGAGAGAAGCCTAGAGAGCTAAGAGTATGAATGGAAATAAGAGGCCTCATTGTGGGAGTTCTTGGGACCCTCTATAGTGTGAGAGACCCTGGATGTGAGAGACTCTCAAGACTTGTTGGCGGTAACTTTAGCCATAATGCTCAAAATTGAGAAGAGGGAACTTGAAGAATCTACTTCCAGTAGATAGACAGGGTCTCAAGTGACTCATAGTCAAAATTTCTGTCCCAGAATTCTTCCTGTCTAAAAGAACTGCAGGGACAAAAATCATGAAGAGATGAAGGAAAGGCAGCCCAATGACTAGCCCAACTTGGGATCCATTTCATGGGGGATCATCATGGCGTGATACTATTACTGATGCTATGATGTGGTTACAGATGGGAGTCTGGCAATTGTGTTTTGAGAGGCCCTACTAACAGCTGACTGAGACAGAGGTAGATATTTTCACCCAACCATTGTACTGAAGTACAGAACCTCTAAGTTTGGATTAGGATGATTGAAGAAGCTGAAAGAGAGAGTGACTCCATAGGAAGAACAGCAGAATCAACTAACCCAGTCACCAGGGAGCTCCCAGAGACTAAGCCACCAACCAGGAGCATGCATGTGCCAATAGAAGCCTCTGGCACATATACAGCAGAGGTCTTACTGGTCTGGCCACAGTGGGAGAAGATGTGCTTAATCCTGGAGTGACTTGTTGCCCCAGGGAAGGGGGAGGTCGACTATGGAGGGGGCACCCTCTAGGAGGCTAGAGGGAGGAGGAATGGGATAAGGAGCTGTAGGAGTGTGGAATGAGGTGGGGGAAATGACTGGAATGTAAATAAATAAAAGAAATTAAAACTTCCACTATGAAGTTAAGAAATGTTTATTAAATTAATTCTGTCATTTTCTGTGACCTTCTATCTCTGGTGAGGAAACGTGTGTGTGTGTGTGTGTGTGTGTGTCTGTTTGTGTCCATCTCTGTTTCTTGCTCCTTCCTACTTTTCATCTCTTCATCCATTTTCATCTCTACATTTCATCTTCTTCTTTCAACCTCTATATGTTTTCCTCTCTATATGTATGGCACCACCTAATATGAAAAACTATTCACTTATGATGCTTGCAATGTGAAATATTCACAGTTTACTGTTCTGCCACCTGGACCCCAGCTTATGGTACTGTCTTGATGACTTTAAAACTTTAGCAGGTAGTATCTGGTTGTTAACAGATAGGTCACTAGGGGTGGACCTTTGAGGTTTTACCAAATCTTGATTTTGATCTACATTTTGACCTTATTATGATTATTTTTAAAATGTTTTCCTTTTCTTGAGATTAAAATTATATGCTTTCCCCTTTCCCTTTTTCTCTCTAAACCTACCCACATGCCTGTCTTTTCCTTTTTCAAATCCATAGCTTCTTTCTTCATTAATGTTTATTGCATATATTAGTATGTATGTGACTACATAATACATAATGCAGCCATCTTAGAAACACATATGGTGTGTGTGTATGAGTGTGTGTGTGTGTGTGTGTGTGTGTGTGTATGTGTAGCATGTTCTGTCTGTATAATGTTACTTGTGTGCATGGTTTCATGACTGATTATTTTTTATTGGATAAGCAATTAGTATGCTCTTCCTGGGGAAAACCTCACCTCTCACTACATTCTTCCTTAGTTGCCTGTAGTTTTTTGTGTAAAGTTTACACCTTGTTGTCTTTCCACTGTCAACTTTGGCATATTTATTGTTATCATCCTTGCTCAGCTCATGTGTGAGGCAGGTTTTTTTATGTGCCATATAAATATTCTGTTCTGGACTTCCGGTTTGGGACCGAGCCTAGAGCAGGTCGCAGGCAGCAGCTCCGTACCCAACCGCAGAAAACCAAGAAAAACAGGGACTCCCAGGAGCTTGAACTCACGCAGCATCCCAGGTAAGGAAAAAGCAGCACTCACCCCAAACAGGGAGCAACAGGGACCCACTGGGACCCAGGAATTCGCTCCTGGCCTGGAGCGGGCTCCATCCGGTCTGGGCCCGAGTACTCGCGGATCCCGGGAGGCAGCTCTGCACCCAATCTCGCAGACTCCAGAGGAAGCGGGCTCGCAGGACCTCTGTGCCAAGTAGGGTCTTGGGCTAGGAGGTGGCAGTGCTTGCCCCCGAACAGGGAGTGGCTAGGACCCACTGGGACCCAGGAGTTCACTCCAGGGCCCGAGCGTGGGTTCCTTCCGGTCTGTGCCAGAGCAGATCCTGGGAGTCAGCTCTGCACCCAATCTCACAGAACCTAGAGGGAGCGGGGCTCTCCGTGGCTCAAGCTAGCTCAAGCAGTTTCTTAGGCTAGGAGGTGGCAGTGCTCGCCCCCAATCAGGGAGCAACTGGGACCCACTGGGACCCACTGGGACTCATTGGGATCCAGGAATCCGCTCCTGACCCGGAGTCCCGGCCCCTTCCGGTTTCCACCTGAGCACCGAGCACATCTTGGGCCTCATCTCTAACTCAAGCAGCAAAACCCATCCCAAACAGTTCTGACACAACCTAGATAATAGGAAAGACAGGCCCCAGTCAGAGACAGCTCTGATAGCACAAAGGTGATCCAGATGGCGAATGGCAAGCGCAAGAACACAAGCACCAGCAACCCAAGGTACTTGCCATTATCAGAACCTAGTTCTCCCACATTAGAAAGTCCTGAACTCCCCATATCACCAGGAAAACAAGAACCAGATCTAAAATCATTTCTAATGATGATGCTAGAGGACTACAAGAAGGAAGTAAATAACACTATCAAAAAACTTGAGGAGAACACAGGAAAACAGGATGAAGTCCTTAAAGAAACACAAAAATCCTTTAAAGAATTACAAGAAAACACAAACAAACAGATGATGGAATTGAACAAAACCATCCAGGACATAAAAATGGAAGTGGAAACAATAAAGAAATCACAAAGGGAGACTATCCTGGAGATAGAAAACCTAAAAAAGAAATCAGGAGTCATAGACACAAGCATCACCAACAGAATACAAGAGATAGAAGAAAGAATCTCAGGTGCAGAAGATACCATAGAAAATATTGACACAACTATCAAAGAAAATGGAAAATGCAAAAAGTTGCTATCTCAAAATATCCAGGAAATCCAGGACGCAATGAGAAGACCAAACCTAAGGATAATAGGTATAGATGAGAGTGAAGATTCCCAACTTAAAGGGCCAGTAAATATCTTCAACAAAATTATTGAGGAAAACTTCCCTAACCTAAGGAATGAGATGCCCATAATCACACAAGAAGCCTACAGAACGCCAAACAGACTAGATCAAAAAAGAAATACCTCCCGTCACATAATAATCAAGACTCAAAATGTACAAAACAAAGACAGAATTTTAAAAGCAGTAAGGGAAAAAGGCCAAATAACATATAAAGGCAAACCTATCAGAATTACACCTGACTTCTCACCAGATACTATAAAAGCCAGAAGATCCTGGACAAATATCATACAAACCCTAAGAGAACATAAATGCCAGCCCAAGCTACTTTACCCAGCAAAACTCTCAATTACCATAGACGGAGAAACTAAGATAGTCCATGACAAAACTGAATTTACACAGTATCTTCCCACAAATCCAGCTTTACAAAGGATAATAGCAGGAAAGCTCCAATACAAGGAGGGCAATCATACCCCAGAAAGAGCAAGAAAATAATCCTTTTCCATCAAACCCAAAAGAAGATAACCACACAAATGATGTCTCCACTATTAGCAAAAATGACAGGAGGCAAGAACACCCTCTCCTTAATATCTCTTAACATCAATGGACTCAATTCCCCAATAAAAAGGCATAGGCTAACGGACTGGATACGCAAACAGGACCCAGCTTTTTGCTGCTTACAGGAAACCCACCTCAGTGACAAAGACAGACACTACCTTAGAGTAAAAGGTTGGAAAACAATTTTTCAAGCAAATGGCACTAAGAAACAAGCGGGAGTAGCCATTCTAATATCGAATAAAATCAACTTTCAACTTAAAACTATCAAAAAGGATAAGGAAGGGCATTTCATACTTGTCAAAGGAAAAGTCAACCAACATGAACTCTCAATTCTGAATATCTATGCGCCAAATACAAGAGCATCGAATTTCATAAAAGAAACCTTACTAAAGCTCAAAACACACATTGCATCTCACATAATAATAGTGGGAGACTTCAACACCCCACTCTCAGCAATGGATAAATCATGGAAACAGAAACTAAATAGAGATACAGTAAAACTAACAGAAGTTATGAACCAAATGGACTTAACAGATATCTATAGAACATTTCACCCTAAAGCAAAAGAATATACCTTTTTCTCAGCACCTCATGGTACCTTCTCCAAAATAGACAATATAATTGGGCACAAGACAGGCCTCAACAGATATAAGAAAATTGAAATAATTCCCTGCATCCTATCAGATCACCATGGTCTAAGGCTTGTCTTCAAAAATGACAAAGAGAATGGAAAGCCCACATTTACATGGAAACTGAACAACACCCTACTCCTTGATAATCAGGTAAGGGAAGAAATAAAGAAAGAAATTAAAAACCTTTTAGAATTTAATGAAAATGATGACACATCATACCAAAATTTATGGGATACAATGAAAGCAGTGCTAAGAGGAAAATTCATAGCTCTAAGTGCCTACAAAAAGAAACTGGAGGGAGCATACACTAACAGCTTGACAGAGCACCTGAAAGACCTAGAACAAAAAGAAGCTAATACACCCAAGAGGAGTAGAAGGCAGGAAATAATTATACTCAGGGCTGAAATCAACCAAATTGAAACAAAAAGAACTATCCAAAGAATCAATAAAACCAGGAGCTGATTCTTTGAGAAAATCAACAAGATAGATAAACCCTTAGCTAGACTAATCAGAGGGCAGAGAGACAGTATCCAAATTAATAAAATCAGAACTCAAAAGGGGGACATAACAACAGAAACTGAGGAAATTAAAAAAATCATCAGATCCTACTACAAAAGCCTATATTCAACAAAATTGGAAAATTTGGATGAAATGGACAATTTCCTAGACAAATACCAGTTGCCAATGTTAAATCAGGACCAGATAAACCAT
>NW_021604670.1:3253073-3296364 GCF_004785775.1 Grammomys surdaster
TGTTTTGGGGTTGTGAACTTGTCTAAGACCCCCCATAATTAGACATCCAAATTCAAAACTCACATAGTTGGGATTGAACATAAGACGCCTTCTCTAACTAAACAGAGAAGGGGGAGATGCCAGAAGCCAGGACCCTCGCCCTTACCCTTACCCCCTACCTTTCCCCACCTGCACAATGTCCTCTGAAGCTTGGCAACTGCAAGATCCTGCTTAGCAACTGCAGATAGACTCAAAGCAGAGTACCATGTCTTCTTAAGAATAGCAGGGAGACCATAACTCAAGCAGTGTACCATATCTTCTGAAGAACTGCAGGTAGATCATAATTCAAGGCAGTGTACCATATAGACCATGACATGTTTCAAGGCACAGGCCAAGAAGATTTTGTACTTTTCCACCACCTGGACCCTCTTACCCCCTCCCCTTGTAAAACATGCTATAAAAAAGCATTTCATGTTCAAAAAAGAAATTAAAAAAAATATATATATAAAAAAAATAAAAAATAAATAAATATTCTGTTCTGCCATCTTCCAGCTCTTCAGTTTTTCTTTGTATACTTAGGAACTTAAAGGTAAATTTGAGGTCATTTTTGTGTAGGTGGTATTCTGTGTGCAAATGAAGTGTATTTATTTATTGGATGTTAATGCCCTGGAAAGCCAGACAAGTTTGGAGAAGATGGTCTTTTTCTTGTAAGTCTTTCCTTGCTCTTCTGTTAAAGATCAGTTAGCTGTGGGGTTTTGGTTATTTCTAAGTATTCTATAATGTCCCATTAATATATTGTCCATTCTTTCACCACCACTGCAGTCATTAAATTCTCTGACTTTCTTATCCTTCTTTATCCTTAGTGTATTGAAGTTCATAAGATATTGTAACAAACCTTTCATTAAGAGATCAAGTCTCTCAACTATAAGTAGTTTATATGTGTTAACTTACTTAAATATTGAAGTAATTTGATGAGGTTAGACATAAAACCTTACCAAAACAAAAGTTATGGAATTGATGCTCATATTCTATATAGCTTAAGAAAACTTAAGGTAAGCAGAGACCTAATATTTTCAATCTACTTAATATAACTGCAGAACCTCTATTCATAGGATTCTTTTACCCTACATTAACTCTCTTTCCATTCTTTTGCCTTCTGTTTCTTTCTCATCCTGCTACCTTCCTTTTTTTTTTACTCCCCACTTATCCTAATCCCTTCTGTTATTTAGCATCCTGTCTTTGTTTTGTTTTGTTTTTATTTCTACCATTCACATCTCATACTCTTACCTATCTACTTATGTGACAAACAAAGTTTTAATCTTGGGACAGCAGCAGTGAATATAACAATACCCAGTGTTGACCTTTGCTGGTTTTGGTCAAGATTGAAAGCAAAATAAAAAAGAGTGAAGGTGAGCAATGCTGTAAGAAGCCAAATAAATAGAGTACAAATGTAACTAATATGAAACAGTAGTACAAATTTCTCCAGAGAGGTAAAGCAAAGAAGAAACAGTGAAAAACACATAGGGTCATCACACTATAACTCCACCAGATATTCACATTTACTTAATGACTTGATGAGGTGAGTTGTAATATATTCATACTCATAGTTTAGACAAAGCAAAGGGCCAAGGAAAATGGCCTAGAAGTCCAAGATCATTGCAATATCAGGTTATTTGAGATATAGAGGGAAATGCTATTACTCAGCAATAGAATGAGTAAAGGTCAAAATAGTGAAATGGAGTCCATCACAGGCACAATATAAATATAGCTGTTCCACAGAATTCTTCACGACAAAGTTTAATGATTCATCTTAATGTGCTTTCCATTGCTCACTCTTCAGAAACCTAAATTTTAGGTTTTATAGTGTTCCACTGAATCCTGTGTTGTTACAGTTTTCTACATTACATATCTATGTAATTTATTATAATTGGCAAATATACTAAAACAATATTTCTCAAACTCTTTCTTAGTTTTCCTTGCTTTGTTATAAAATGCTCTTTATTTATGACTATATAGTGATGTTAATATGAATTTGGTAACATCTTAAATTTTGAAATTAAAGTACATAGATAAAGCTTAAATATTGATATTCCAGCATTAGATTTACAGTTCTAATGTATTTAAACTTATTGAAGAAAACCCCTTATACATTCTTGTATAAAGATCTAAATTCAGGAGGTATGGTATATATTCAGAAAGAATTGAGTAGAGAATTCTCAGGGTGTGATATGCATATAGATAGTCCAAAGGATGCAGCTGCTAGTTCAATATCAGTGATGATTCAAAAATCTGAAAGCTTATTCCAGTTGCTCCTCAGAATGTGTAACGTTGAAAGAGATCCCACTATCACAAAGCAATCAAGATGACAATAGAAATTATACTTTGTTTGTGACTTATTTCTCATTTGAGAAGGGAGGCTGGAGATGAAAACAGAAAGTTGTGAACTTTTACTGAATCTCAGAAATGAAAATTTCATGAGTTTTGTGACTAAGTAAAAGGGAGAAAGGTATATCAGATTCTGGGTAATATGAAGATAGTTGAACCTCTAATAAATTAACTGAAGAGTCTCCATCCATATACATACCCTCTCCTATGAGCTGTCTTATACTGAAACACAGTTTTTGATAATAAAGACTGAAAAAAAAGGGAAATAGTGTTGATGTTTCTCCTGGTCATGCTGGTCCTCCTTTATGACAAGACATCAAAATAAAAAGTTAGAGCAGAAGAGGAAAAAAATCCCTCTTCTTAGATTTTCCTGACTTTGGGAGAATAAGGTATCTATAATCAAAGATTTCAGATAACTGGGAATGACTGAAGAGAAAAAGAACTACCTAGGGACTACAAATTAAAATGACTGCATAGAAAAGAAGCAACTTTAATATCTGGAGAATTCCATGCAAAGAAAAACCTATTTCTTGGATTTCAAGAATGCTAAGATGCTAATCTTTCATAAAGGCTTAATAGCCTTTTCCTGGGGTAAAACATTTACCACAGTCTCTGTGGTACTATTGTATGTTAACTGTTGTGTATGTAATATTGTGTGTTAACCATTTGGAACTGTAAAGTTTGGAAGTGGTGACCTACATGTTGAGATGTTGTTAGAATGAAATGGAAGTCTCTGAATATGTCATGTGATGAAGAATCTTGTGATGTTTAACTGAGGCAAGTGGAATTACATGTGATATTTGACAGGAATATAAATAGAACTTAACAGACAGTGATGGACACCTGAGTTGGTAGTTGTACAACTCATTATTGGCTTTTTTTTCTTTGCTGATCTTCACTTCATTGAGAAAAGCACTGCAGAGAACTCCTCCTGGCTTCCCCACTGGTTCTGGTCACTCCCTCTGACTGGTGCCAATTTGGGTGCCAATTTGGCACAGGACTGGCTGTTTCTGCTGGATCATGCCACCAGTGATGATTTATGTCTGATATCCTAACACTGGTGAACTGGACTGCTGGTATCCTTACAACAGAAATTGGAATTGTGCCAAAGAATTACTTCCAAATAGGTCCATATTCTCTTTTCCTATTTACCATCTTTTCTCAGCTACCTTTGGATTCTGAGGTAAAAGTGGAAGTTGAAGCATTTGAAAACCCTATTTAAGAATAGGTTTTGAAAAGTCTAAGCTAACAGTAGAGAAAGCATATCAGTTTAATAATACTGTACACTATGGTTTTACTCAGTTGATCATATGATAGGAGAGAAAAGAAAAGATAGAATCATAGAAGAATGGTATTTTACAGTTGTAAAAACAGTATGGATTTGGTTACATTAGGTGATTGTCATTGACTATAAATTATTATGTTAAAGCAATCATATATATTTAATATATATGTATATATACATACACATATGCTTTTAGTCATAAACCTTTTATAGTAATTTATTTCTTGTATTCCTGTTGTGAAATCTATGCAGTTCTGGGTGAGATATGAACTAGTAATTTGTCTCATTAAGAAAGTCAACAAATCACCCAGAAATTTATGAATCTGCTTTTTTGGGAGTAACGCAAAGATAACAGTGAATTAAAAAATAAATGTACTATACGATAACACATTAAAAAACATCCTACCATTGTTAATGTTGTACTAGAATAACTGGCTGCAATCCACATGCATGAATGTCTCTCAGAAACAACTGTGTTATGGTGAGGGAGAGCCTCTCTCACTCACTCACAAAGATGCCAGTTCTTGCTTTGAATTTCTTCCTCTCATTGAATGCAACCCTAGAAAATGTGAAGTCAAAATGCATAATTACAAATTATTTAAGTCCCCGTGTCATTTTTCTATATTGTATTTTCAACTTCTTTCATAAAAGAATATTTATATGAAAGACATTTCACTTCTATGGATTAAATACCTTTAGATACAACATACACATTCAAATCTGGAATAGATATGTAATTTAAAACAGGCATCAAAAGACTGTCCCCTTATTTTTATTACGAATGTGACTGCTGATAGAGGATTTGTAACCTTCCTAAACTTTTGAAGCAAATGGCTAGTGATAAATAAAAAAAAAATTATCTTCTTTGTTTTCATTTTTCAGCATTCTAACAAGCTTGGGCTGAGATAGATGAGGACAGCCCACTGCTAAGGTCAGTGTGGCCTAATTAGATTTGCTACATTGCCACTGTAATTTTGCTTGACATGACATTGAGGGGAAGCTTGCAAGGTAATCAGTATCTAAAAGCATGAGAAGCATTAGTTATACATAGAGACAAAATTAGCAACCAGAGGGAACACTTTAACTGAAAGAAAAGAAAATCTCTGATGCCAGTTGCCTTACAAAAGCTAATGACTACTCCAATTCTAGTCCCTGTTTAAAAAATAATAATAACTTTGAAAATCAATGTGCCATACACACAGCACATACTCTGAGCTGACTGTGATTTGGGCTATTTTATGAAATGGTAATTTACCACATTCCATGGTATTATAATTTATCTTTTTAAACTATTGAGATCTACCTTTCTTGGTAGAATTAGAAGTATGTTGGTACTCTAAATTTTCTTTCATCATGTACTAAAGGATTTTAGCAAGATCTACTCTCAGAGTTGAAATGGAGCCTTAAATTGTTTTAGTGTCTTAAGAAACTATTTTCTCTTGAAAATAGAAGAACTAACTCACCCAAACTCAAAATCCATCCTCATTTTCTAAATCTTCATATTTATAATTTGTTTCCAAGGTTGATCAGTTAAAATTTATGGTCTATAATGGTTTAATTTCTTGAAGATTTCCTTACTGAGGATATAAAACTAATATCTATTCAAGTTGTGAAGTATTTCTAGCAAATATGCTATTAAAAACCTTGAGTGATTATTTTTGTGAAGTTAAAATAGTTTGTCTTGATTCTTTGTTCAAAATATCAATAATATCTTATAATGTTTATGACAGTCCTTTGTAAACCTGATGATAGTTTTTTTTAATCTGAGTTATTTTGGAGAAACAACAACAACAACAATCCACAGTCATTGATTTTCCTTAAGGGTTCCATAATTTTCCTTGGGTGAATATAGTCTTAAAACTACTAATGGCCATTTTCCTGTAAAGACATAAAATACTTGGCAATTTATAATGAGAGAAAATAAAATAATTATTAGCAAATAACCCATTTATGATGCCACACAGAGATGTAATAAACATTTTCAGGCTTCATTAAATTTGGTCACCTTGTGATACATTCCAACCAAAGAAGAAAAACTTTATTCTCATGCTGAGAAAACAACCACAGTTGGAGACATTGATTAATCATCGTTTTCTGAAAATTTCAACTGTGGCCAACAACCAAACAAACCTCTTTTTCTTCTCTAAAATATTGTTGCATGATCACTTATTAGTTTTTAATCCCAGTAAGAAAAATCTTAAGCATCATCTCCTAAGAAGTTGTGTGTCTGCCTGTTCCATTACTTTTTTTAACTCTCATTCTATAGAGACAAAAACCACTTTTCAACCAAGAAATCCAAGTATAAATTAGCCACCAAGACATATTTTCAAAATATAATTTATGGACTTTTTATTAACAAATATAATTTTAATTTATACATTACTAAATATACTGGGTATTTGAATTATCAACCACTTCCAAATCTTTACCTGTAAATGCTGTCATCATGACCATAGTACTTATAAGAGCAAACTAACTTTATGACTTGCTAAACTGTGCTACTGCTCTTGAGTCTCATGTACCACAAAAACCTATACCTAGTTGTTTTCGTATTTATCATGTTGTATGCTTCCAGGGTTGATTTACAGAGTGCACTAACCTTTGCCACACATCACTCCTTTATTCCAAGCTGTTAAGTAGATGTAGATTATTTCCCAGTTTAAAGGCATCACCTGTTTAGAGATGGTACTACGTGTAATAAACATTCCCTTGAACTTATATTTTTAAGTCACTTCTGTAAATTAACAGGAGAAAATTCGGCTGATTGTATAGTAAGTATATATTTAACTTTATAAAAATCAGCTGATAGTTGAAGTTGTGAGACTGAGCTTTTATTCTCATCATTAAGGAAGATCTTCACTGATATATGGTACTGACATTACTCAAAATTTGACAATTCTAATGGATATTTAATGCTGTGCCACTTTGATTTAAAATCATAATTTTGTGTAAATAATAATGAAAATTTTTAAGTAATTCTCACTCATAATTGTACCTATAAATTTTAAATTGCTTAAATAATTCATTTTGGAGTGCCTTTATTTTGACATTTCAGATTTTTATATTGTGTTTCTCATGTATCAGATTATACAATTAATATTTTTGTACTCTGTGCTTACCATTCATTTCTTCAGAAAATCATTTGCAAACAGACAGTCTTTATTCATTAATGAGTCCTGAGTCCTCCTTTTTATTTTGGTTTTGATATATTGAGTTGTTCTCAATGTCTTGTCTAAGAAATCCTTTCCTTCTCATGATTAATAAAGATATTTTCCATGTTATAATTTTATGTTTTTTCAAACATGACAATGTTTTTTTCAAACACATTTATATGCTTCAGTTGCTGTTTTCTATCCAGTTGGTTACATAACTATCCTTAAAATATTTTCACAGCCTTTACTAGAGAAATTCATATATATGAAAAGTGGTAATCAATTTTGTTAAATCTTGCTTTACCTTTTCCCAGCATTACACTGATTTTCTAAGTCTGTTATATTTCAGTATGCATTTTAGAATAAATTTACTAAAATATATGAACATATGGATTGGGTTTGTGGAAATGATTAAGATTTCCTCTATTTTTCAACAAATATTATTGAGATTTTTAGATCATACACATGGCACATTATAGACTCTTTTATAGTTTTCATTATGTATTTGAATGAACTTGTTCAATTTATCTGTAAGTGTTACACACGCACACACATACATACATACACACACATGAATTTAATTCTATTATTTTGACACGTGAATTTAATTCTACTATTTTTAACTATGATATATGAATAATAAGGAAGATTCAGTCTTCCTTATATTCTTCTTAAAGTTTTTACTTTTTTATAATTTTAGATGATTACCTTAATTTTGAATGACACCTTTTCTGGAGTTTTTCATGAGATATAAGAAATGTTGCTTTTAGGATTTATCAGTGCACATGTCGACTTTATTTCCTCAGATGAAGTGATGAGATAAGAGCTCTGCCATGGCTGTGCACATACAAAACTTGAGAAGAAGCTTTTGTTTCTCTGTTCTAATTGTCCCTATGCCTAGACATGGAAGCATCTACCTTCCATAAAATCTAATCTTCCAAATTGACTGAATCAATCTAGATTTTCTTAGCTTCTAACTAAATTGCTCTGCCTGGACTCATAGTAACTTTGACAATACATTCTAATCCTCTGGCTCCTTCTCACTCTCTGGGTAGCCCTGTCTGTCTTTGCTTGTGTCTAGCTTGTTCTCTCTTAAAAATTGCACTGGTAAAACTCTGCACATACACCAGCCCCTACATACCCTACTGAATTCCTTTTGTCTCTCTCCCTGTTCCCTGCTCATAAGCAGCTTCTACTCCTCAGTTGTTATTGTGTAAGTTGGACATATTCTATCTGTCAAATCTTTCTCTGATTACTCACTTTGTTTGCCCCTCAGTTAGACATAATTTTCGAACATGGCATCTTTCTCCTACAAACTAACCACACCTTCATTGTTAGGGATTGAAGGATATATCTGTGTATTAAGGATATATCTGTATTCCAGGCAAATTATACTATAAACCAGGCCATGTCTGCATTCTAGCCAGATCTTATCTATGGATATTATCCCTTCCCAGAGCAGCCATGTTTCTGGATTAAAGTTTCTCTATATGTTATAATGGCAATGCACTTATTTTTTCCATGTATAAACTGTATAATATTTCAATCAAAATGTTTAACTATGTCTCAGCCTATAGTTTAACAGTTCTATTAATCAAAAGATGTATACAATCTGATAGGCCAGCATAAGAAAAGCAGTTCGATTGTGTCTGCTTGCTCATTTGTTCATCATTTACTTCAGTGATACTATCTTATTTCATCAAGTGTCCAATCCTGAAAGTGCTGATGGCCTAGAAAGAACAGTGTGGTAAGGTTTCCCACCCCTGAAATAGAATCAGCAAGGAGTAGGCTTCCACAAGTATTGATGGTTGCTGGGCATGAGGCTTGTTTTTATCACACACACACACACACACACACACACTAGACTTTCATGAGAACAGCTCAGGAAAGATAGAGGCAACTTAAGAGTAGAGCATGCACATTAATGCAGAGAGAGAGAGTCAGGCTGGGAGACATAGACAGAGATAGAGGCAGACACAGAATCAGAGTCAGGTTTACCAGCACAGATTTACAAATACAGGTTGCAGGTCAAGACAGAATGAGCCACAGAATGTGAAGGAGCCACAAGTTTAGAACATATTACCAGAGTAAGTTTGAGGCCAAGCAAAGCAATTAAATCAAAGTCAAGAAAAGCCAGTTTGAGTCAATTAGTTTAGTGAGAAGTTTGGACCAGATAACTGAGTCAAACCAGATAGCAAGAATTTAGAAAGAACTAGAAAGGGTGAGTTTATTCAGCAGTAATTATCCGAGATGTGAATTACAATAGTCACAAATAATATAAAATACCTTGGTGTGAATCTAATCAAACAACTGAAAGATCTGTATAACAAGAACTTCAAGTCCCTGAAGAAAGAAATCCAAGAAGATCTCAGAAGACAGAAAGATCTCTCATGTTCGTGGACTGGCAGGATTAATATAGTAAAAATGGCCATCTTGCCAAAAGCAATCTACATATTCAATGCAATCCTCATCAAAATTCCAAATCAATTCTTCATAGAGATAAGAAAGATCAATTTGCAAATTGAATTGGAATAACAAAAAAAAAAAACAGGATAGCAAGAACTATTCTCAACAATAAAGAACTTCTGGAGGAATCACCATCCCTAACCTCAAGCTGTACTACAGAGCAATAGTGATAAAAACTGCATGGTATTGGTACAGAGAAAGGCATGAAGATCAATGTGATAGAACTGAAGATCCAGAAATGAACCCACACACCTATGATCACTTGATCTTTGACAAAGAAGCTAAAACCATCCAGTGGAAAAAGGACAATACGTTCAACAAATGGTGCTGGTTCAACTGGAGGTCAGCATGTAGAAGAATGCAAATCAACCCATTCTTATCTCTTTGTACAAAGCACAAGTCCAAGTGGATAAAGGACTTTCACATAAAACCAGATACACAGAAACTAATAGAAGAGAAGGTGGGGAAGACGCTTGAATACCTATGCACAGGGGAGAAGTTCCTGAACCGAACACCAATGGTTTATGTTCTAAGATCAAGAATTGACAAATGAGAGCTCATAAAATTGCAAAGCTTCTGCAAGGCAAACGACACTGTCAATAGGACAAAATGGCAACCAACAGATTGGGAAAAGATCTTTACCAATCCTTCACCCGATAGAGGGTTAATATCCAATATATACAAAAAGCTCAAGAAATGAGACTCCAGACAACCAAATAACCCTTTGAAAAATCTGGGGTATAGAGCTAAACAAAGAATTCTCAACTGAGGAAACTCGAATGGCTGAGAAGCACCTAAAGAAATGTTCAATATCCTTCATCGTCAAGGAATTGCCAATCAGAACAATCCTGAGATTGCACCTCACAGTAGTCAGAATGGACAAGTTAAAATCTCAGGTGATAAGCAGATACTGGAGAGGATGTGGAGAAAGAGGAACAGTCCTCCATTGTTGGTGGCAAGCTGGTACAACCACTCTAGAAATCAGTCAGGCAGTTCCTCAGAAAATTGGACATAGCATTACCTGAGGACCCAGCTATACCACTCCTGGGCATATACCCAGAAGATGCTCCAACATATAACAAGGACACATGCTCCACTATTTTTATAGCAGCCTTATTTATAATAGCCAGAAGCTGGAAAGAACCCAGATGTCCTTCAACAGAGGGATGGATACAGAAAATGTGGTACATTTACATAATGGAATATTACTCAGCTATTAAAACAACAAATATGAGAAAATCTTAGGTAAATATATGGAACTAGAAAATATCATCCTAAGTGAGCTTACCATTCACAAAAGAACACACGTGGTATGCACTCACTGATAATTGGATATTAGCCCAAAAGCTAGTAATATCCAAGTTACAACTCACAGACCACATGAAGCTCATGAACAAGAAAGACTAAAGTGTGGGTGCTTTGGCCCTTCTTAGAAGGAGTAACAAAATACTCATGGGAGCAAATATGGAGACAAAGAGTGGGACAGAAACTGTAGGAAGGGCTATCCAGTGTCTGATCTGCCTTGGTATTCATCCCTTTTGCAGTCACCAAAGGTAAATGGTGATGTGGATGCCAGGAAGTACATGCTGACAGGAGCCTGATATAGGTGTCTCCTTAGAGGTCTGCCAGAGCCTGTAATATACAGAGGTGGATGCTCATAGCTAACCATTGAAGTGATCATGGAGTTCCCAATGGAGGAGTGAGAGAGAAGACTGAAGGAGCTGAAAGAGTTTGGGGCCCCGTAAGGAGAGCAATAATACCAACCAACCAGAGCTCCCAGGTTCTAAACCACCAGCCTGGGAGCACATAGGGAGGGACCTATGGCCCCAGCTGTATAAGTAGGGGAGGATGATATTGTCAGGCATAGGTAGGTGAGAAATTCCTTGGTCCAGTGAAGGCTGGATGCCCCAGTGTGGGGGAAATTGTGGGTGAGGAGGTGGGAGTGGGAGTTTGGGTGGGGGGATATCTCCATAGAAGCAGGAGGAATGGGGATGGAATAGGGGGTTCCTGGGTGGGGGGAAATGAGGAAAGGGGATTATATCTGAAGTGTATATAAACTATCCAATAAAGAAGTTTTTAAAAAGTTATTTTTATACACAAAGTGAACATATTTCTTTTCAGCATGTTCCATGCACGGTATCCTTCCAGTGAAGACATCAAAGAAGTCCTAAAGGGAACCCTCCAAACTATGTGACAAAATACATTTGTTTCTATACAAAGTAATTATTACAAGTATTTTATTAGAGTAAAATAAAACTGAGAAATACATATAGTGAACACTAGTTTATTTTGCATAAACCAATGGTTTATGAACATCATCTGTGCTCAGGTATTCTAGCATTTGAAACTCTAATATGATTCAATATTTCCTATACTTGGTGCAAATGAGGAAGGCTTGAATGCAAATTGCCCCAACACACTTCCTGGAGTCCCCTAGCCTTAGGAGAGCCATTCATTCACATAAAGCTGACTTTGTTCCATATCTTTTCTATGTAACTGAACCAATATTCCACCTGGTATTTGATAATTTCACTGCTTTCCTGACAGCCCTGATACCAAGAACAAAATATGGAAGAGTCTCTAGTTATCAATTATGACAAAAACAGTGTTGCTACTCTTCTTTTCCTCTGGGAAGAATGAACCAGTGAATGGTACTCTCCTTACACATGTCCATTGCATTCTCTTTTCTTCATTCAATCTCTCATTCTCTTACTATATAAGCATTGATTATAAAAGAATACTCACATTATTTAAAGCTGATGACAATTATTTTCTCTGAAATTTTGATATCTTAGCTTCCTTATTCTTCCTTATTGATAATTGTTGTATTTCTATTATCTGTATGATAATTCCAAATTTGGTGTATTTCAAATTTTAAATTTGTTGGAAAAAAGCTTCTCCTGTACCAGATCTTGATTCTCTATATTACTGGATTTTCTGACATCTGGGTGCACTTCTTTTTTTTACAATTTATTTATTTTTTTCAAATCATAATTTTTACTCATTCACACAGAAGTTATAAACACAAAAAGGCAGGCCATGGGGAAGTGAATGACACTGGAGTGTGGGTGTTTAGGGGGAATACAGATATCTTTCAGAATAGGGTGTTGGCTGGGTGAAGGTTTAGGGGACAGGTGATTATAACTCTGCCTATGATTCACTTGTCCTTATCTAAGTTGGCATTATCTGCCAAGGCTACATATTTACAAGGTCTGTGACTACTCAGGCTGGTAAATTTCGACAACAGCTGCCTGTTTACAATAGCTTATAGCTATCTGTTTCAGTGTTTTTTTCACAGAGACCCAAGACTTGGTGTTAGTATACATGTATGACAGGCCTATTGCTGATTTTAGGCTTATGGCTGATTTTAGGCCTTCAGTGTATAAGCAGGGCTGCCCCTGACATCTCCTCCCTTCTCTAAGTATAGAAAGGTTGTGGCAATTCTAATCTTGTGAAGGCGGGGATAGAGGCCTGACCTCCAGTAATTGAAGGAGACCTTGTAATGGCTCTGGTCCCCCTGTTGTTGTTCAGTGAGGCATGAGGACCGTTTCCATCCCAATGTCTTTTTCCTGGAGAGGGGATACTTTTGACATCAACTAGGTGCACTTCTTTGGTGATTAATAATTTAGCTGTTTCATACAATATGAACTATGACAGCTTAATAAAACAAGTCATGTAATGCAGTAGACATCACTGTATATTTATTGCTTTACTGTAATACTCAATATAGATAACTGATTGCCAACTGGATTTGTTCTATTTGCTTTACATCATCCATTTGCCTTAAGTATGGCTTCTTCATATGGTACTGTTTGGGGAGTCATGTACTATTCTCATGTAAATGTTTCTATTAACCAAAATATGATTATCTAATACTACAATTATATCCATAAAAGACATATCCTTAGCAAAACTCTAGAGAAACCTTTTCTTGAGTGGACTAAAAATGTGTTGAAGAGCCAGGAATCTAGAATTCAGGAATGGATTAACTATTCAAGATTTGGTCCAAAACCTAAACAGCAGAAAACCTAATATTTTAATTCTAATTTTGAAATGAAATCAATAGAATATGGCGTCTGTATTTTGGTTTTAAAATCTTTAGTTGATTATATGAAATCTAACTTCCGTATGTATACTAACTGCTTTACTCAATGTCTAAATATTTAAATGACACTTATCTAAATAATTTCTCTCTTCTCAAGATCTACACTGATATTTGACCATATAACTAGACTCTATAAGCCAACAAATTTATTATATAAAAATAATTATCATAAACTCTTATTTCTTGTGTCATTTTGCAATTCTTACTGCATTTGCAATATTAATATATAAGAGATGATGTTACACATAAGACATAAACAGCTTTCACAGTATTTATAAAAGAGAAATAATTCTCTAACACAGAGATATCTGATTAAGAGTTACTTGCTAGCATTTCTTTCCATCATCATAAGTAGTGGTAATAATATACTTGCAAAGCATTCTGATTAAGTACACATATGCAGTGAAGGGAGAAAAAAAAATAATGGGCAGGGAACATAATGAGGAAGGAGAAGATAGAGTAACACAGGAAAACAGAGAGGGGATGAATAAATAGCACCAAGGATGCTCTAAAAAGATCATAGGAAAACATAAGATTGTAAGTTTAAATTCCATAAGCTTGAATGATATAAACTTAGTGGAAATACATATTAATCCATTTTATGAGTGTATAAATATATATAATCTAAACATGCTTGACCCACATGGGATAATAAAGATAATCCTGGTATCCATAGACTACCTTTTAAAAACTCAATAAAAATAACAACTGTGTTAGGCAGAGGGCACCTCCCTTCAAGTTTTGATCAGAAAGTTTAAAAAGAGAACATTAACGCTAGCTGTTTTCCTTGTGCCTGAGCTATATTATTTGGTGTAGTTTCTAGTTTCCTTCGTATACCTGAAAATGTCATTATCTCATCTTTTTGAAAGATGTATAATACTGTATTATATACATATATTATATTTTCAATGTCTTTCAGTATCCATATATCAGTTAATGCAATATAAGCTGTGTCTACTTTCTAATTACCTCTGCTCTATATGTATTTAACCCACAGAAAGTTGCTATTGAGTAAATATAAGAAGAGAAGATCATTCTGAGGAACTGCAACAAAGGTAGAGGCTCATGGTTGTGTATGATTTTGAAATTATGTGACAAGTAAATACGTGACCCTAAACAAGACATAGATATCATTTCTTTAAACATTCAGTCAACATTGCAGAAGAGGAATTAGATGATAGTAAAAGAAGAACCAGAAGATAGTAAAAAGGCTATGGAATTTTATATATGTACTTGTGTTCTACTTTGCAAAATAAATATCTACGAATAATTAATTTCTTTATCTTTAAATATTCCACTCTTTCTAATCATTTTCCAACTACTGTCTTAATGTAAATTCCACATTACATGGAGATTTTTATAGTTGTGTATGACATGCTAATAATTTAGTTTTTAAAATTTATATTATAATTATAAAAATAATAATACTGATACAACTTTTCCAATGTTGCATTTAAATTTCTTATACATTGTATTACAAAACACCTTGAAATTATATATGATTTCATGCTTTAGAACTAATTTAACATCTATATTATTTAGTAATATAAATTCTAGTTACTATTCATGTCTCCTTCATGTATGGAGCTTAAGCTAACAAGAAAGTGACACATTAAAGTTCGATTTTGGTGTAATTGAGGGTTGTTATTAAAATGGTGTATAAAATGTAGTCCTGACTTATTTCAAACTAAGTGACGTTTCTAAGGCCTAGAGTCTAGAGTTAGAGGAGTCTCAAAACGAATTTTCAGAAATTTGGAGATGATTCATATGATATTCCTCTGGCAAATGAACCTGATGGGGTTGGTGATGTGAGTCTAAGATCTCTACCTGAAATGTTTGGGGTGGGAGAGTGGATAGAAGACAAGCACATGATATATTGTCCATAATCAGATCAAGGAGGTAGGTTGAGTTGTGTTCTTTGTGCTGTGTGGATAGATGTACTTGGTGTCATGAATCTAGGGTATCTGTCTAGAAAGGGAAACTGAGAAACATATTGTAAGTGAGTGGATTGTAAATGCTGGCACAAGTCTGGTGTCCGTGACTGAAGGTAAGACTAAAGGGAGAAAACAAAGCAGGGACTAGAAACATGGCCCTCAAGGAAGGCCATGTGGATAGTTTTAGAGCCTCTAGCTGGAAAGCAAAGTCCTCAGATCACTGGAATATATAGAGTAAATTTAGTGTCCCCACCAAGACATAGTGTCGAAGGACAATGAAAAATGGAAGCTAGTCCTCGGAGAAGATACATTCAGTTAAGTTCAAGCCCAGAATCTATTATGATCCTTGTGTCTTAAGTATATGGTGTCTTTAGCAGCAGTGACTTATCTTCTACCTCTTGATTGCAACCAAAGGAAATATAGTAGTAGTCTATAATGTTTTAAGGAATATCTTAAACAACTCTGAACAACAACTCCAAAGACAGTTTTACATGATGATGTCGGATTATTTTGGTTTTATATTAGATGGTCTTTGGGTCTAGAAAAAAGCATTATTATTTCAGATGGCAAAATTTTACTTAAAATTTTATGCATTATTATATACTGATATATTTGTATTACAGGTAATTTTATGTAAATAGGAAATAATAATATTTATTATAATTGTTTGAGACAACCTTACTGTATTTTACTTTCCTCTTTTCTTTTATAATTATCTCTTTCCTTATCTCTAGTTAGAGACCCTTCAATTTAAACAATTTATCTATGAGATCAATTATGCCCCTCTCAGTCTTCCCCAATGGTCCATTTTTACTTTCATGGCTTATGTACTTACTCCAGTATGTATGCTCACATATAAATTTTTGGAGCTAGGGGCTGATAAAAGAGAGAATATGAAATATTTGTGTTCCTATGTCCAAATTACCAGGTATTTGCTAGTGTCAGCCATTTACCTGGAAGTTTCATGATTTTAACTTTTCAGAATAGTATTTCATACAGTACATATACCACATTGTGATCTTTCATTCCTCAGTTGAAAGACCTCTCACAAACATGTATAAACAAACATGAGCTGAATGGTGTCAATACAATAGACATGATAAAGTGTACATGTGATAAATCACAAGGCATCAACCCTACACAAAGAACTTTAGGCACCCGTGATGCCTGCCATTAGAAGTTCTAATCCAGATGGGCCAGAAGTCAGGATCCTCGCCCTTACCCTCACCCCCTACCTTTTCCCAGCTGCACAAGGTTCCCTGAAGCTTGGCAACTGCAAGATCCTGCTTGGAAACTGCAGATAGACTCAAAGCAGTGTACCATATCATCTGAAGAATAGCAAGGAGACCATAACTCAAGCAGTGTACCATATCTTCTGAAGAATAGCAGGTTGCAGTCCTCCTCGCCCCCACGAATAACTAGGGCCTGCCAGTCGGGTCAAGTGGCACCCAGACGTGGGGCTCGAGGCACGGACCCCTCTGGACGGACCCTCATTGAGAGGATGTGAGCAGGACATCAAGATTAAGCGAGACAGAGATCAAAACCCGCGACCTGTCATCCACGGAACCAGGTTGATGCTGCCATCAAGAAGACGGTTGAAGTTCATTACCATCAGCCGAAAATTGAAGAGGATCCAGAAGTGACTCTGCAGGAGACTGACACAGCTGCCAGCTCCCCTGCCTCCCCCCTACGGTCGACCGCTAGACTTCCACGCCCTCCAGAAGGGTTCCTGGTATGCCTGGCTTTGCCCCCGTTTCTCTCGATAGAGAGCTTGGCCTCTTGATCACCACAACAAAAATTGGCTTTTTCCTAAACCAAGGCCGCCCTTGATATGGCCGCTAACTTTGGGGAGCCTTCCTTTATGACAATATTACACCCCAAACTGACAAATGGTTGGTAAATTGAACATTTACAAGGGACTAGGATGGCTGTGAGTTAGCCCAATGACGGGATTATTGTAGGTCCACTTCCCAGGGGCCCACCCAATGCAGCCGAAAAGGAGTGCGTGGTGCTGGGAGTGGGTGCAGCCTACATGGCCTAAGACAGGGCCCTCACCCTCCTTTCACCCACATCGGAGTCCCTTGACGTTGCCCATCGTCGACAGCCTAAAACCTTCGACCATCGATGTGACTCGTCTCACATCAGTGTTTTGGGGTTGTGAACTTGTCTAAGACCCCCCATAATTAGACATCCAAATTCAAAATTCACATAGTTGGGATTGATCATAAGATGCCTTCTCTAACTAAACAGAGAAGGGGGAGATGCCAGAAGCCAGGACCCTCGCCCTTACCCTCACCCCCTACCTTTCCCCACCTGCACAATGTCCTCTGAAGCTTGGCAACTGCAAGATCCTGCTTAGCAACTGCAGATAGACTCAAAGCAGTGTACCATATCATCTTAAGAATAGCAGGAAGACCATAACTCAAGCAGTGTACCATATCTTCTGAAGAACAGCAGGTAGATCATAATTCAAGGCAGTGTACCGTATAGACCATGACATGTTTCAAGGCACAGGCCAAGAAGATTTTGTACTTTTCCACCATCTGGCCCCTCTTACCCCCTCCCCTTGTGAAACATGCTATAAAAAAGCATTTCATGTTCAAAAATAAATAAATTATTTATAAAAAAAAAAAAAAAGAGCACTGACTGCACTTCCAGAGGTTCAAATCCCAGAAACCAAATGGTGGCTCACAACCATCTATAATGAGATCTGATGCCCTCTTCTGGTGTGTCTGAAGACAGCTACAGTGTACTCATATATAATAAATAAATAAATCTTAAAAAATAAAAATAAAAATAAAAATAAAAAAAAAGAACTTTAGGCAACTTAGGAATGTTGATAATGAAAAAAATTGTCTTCCCCAAGAAAAAGATACAAATATGATATGGTAAGCCCTCAAATATATAAGGTTATAGAGAAATATTTACAGGAAGAAATGAAAGTAGGGGAGCAAAGTCGTGGATAACATCTTTATAAGAAACAGCAGAGAACTAACTGGGGGAAGCATGGACAAACCATTAAACAGCTCATGGCAAAATAGGACATAATATGTCCTATTATATTCCTTTTTAAAATTTATTTTGTGTGAGCTTGTCCTTGTGTGTGTGAAAGCCAGAATCCATGTGCCATAGTGTGTGTGTGTGTGTGTGTGTGTGTGTGTGTGTGTGTGTGTGTGGTGGTGGTCAGAGAACAGGCTTCAGCCTTTGGTTGTTTCTTGCTGCCTTGTGTGGTCCAGAGATGTAAATCATATCTTTGGGTCTTCACTACTGCCTCTAGCTACTGAGCATTGGCCATGACTTCAAATTGACAGTTTGTTTATACATTCTCAGAACTTATATAAAATGATTACAGTGTTTATTACTTTTCCTTTTGTCATTTTTTCCAGAATTTTATACTAAGAAAATAATTCAATAACATTTAAAATAGCATGTATGAAAATATTTGCCCGATCTTTGTCATCTGTAGGAAAACTAAGTAATTTTAGGTAACATGTTTGAATAGATTGGTGCATCATACAGATTGGTGCATCATTGGTGTGGCAAAATTACCCATAGACATTAAAAGAACAATTATTATTACTATTCATAATTTTAAAGGAAAAATTTCTTCAGAAAAAAAGAAATAAACTTGGTGACTATATTGTAGTGCTTGCTACTTAAAAGATATGTGTATGGAGGAGACTTTACAAACCTTTAAAATAAGTATATACTCAGGGAAGCTGTTTGAAAATTATCATCTTTTGAGAGTTTGTCTTTAACATGATGTCTTTTTACAAAGAAAAGAATTAATGAGCCAATTTTTATTAGTCTCTATTACTGCAAGGTAACAAAATGCATGATAATGAGTACAATGGAACCCATTAGAATACAGAACATCATTGACCTAATGCTTATGGAAGAAGATTCTGACCTTCAAGATAAAGAGAGAAAATCAAAGGAAAACTATTCTATATTAACCAAGTAGCTTTGCCAATATCTGCTAGAGAAATGAGACAGGAAACAATCACTGTCCTCACTGACCTTCCGGGTATCTATGACACAGTATAACTTTGAGGCTTCAAATAAAAATGCAGTCTATTGCACCAGACAGGAAGCTTTGCACTTTCATTATGCATATAATATCTAATAGATCTTTTGAAATCATTACCTGTCAAGAGGGGAAAAGAAAGGCAGGGAGAAAACCTTGAAGAATAGAGTTTGTCAAGGGTCAAAGTAAATGGCAATATACTTTAATAAGCAATAAGCTGTACATTATTTCTGGGTGGCCTAGACACTCAGTGGACTGTGGCATTATATTAAATTGCAGAATAGTTTTTTAGTGGACTAGAATATTCTGCCAGGTTTATATCAGTTTGTCTGTAGCTTAGAAAAAAACTTTAATGCCATGTAATTAAAAAGACATAATTTCAAGTTACCAACCTTAAGGCACATCAAATATTTACTCTTCAGTACAATAATCTAGATCATTATTTCTGTATATTATTTATAAAATAGATTAGGAAATTTGTATTTTCCAGAGTCTAGCAGTCAACTAATAAATCATGCTCACAAATAAAATTTATCATAAAATGCTAATGTTATCAGTTAACATTAAGAATAAAAATCATTTTTCAGGTAAGTGATTTTTACCTTGGTGTATCTATGATACACAACCATTCTTATATCTAAGAATATAGGATAACATATAATCATTTAGTATTGACTTAAATATCATATGCTTCACTGCCTAGTAGCAGAGTGACTGAATAAGAGAAATGAGCAAGATAAAATTTTCCTATGTGCTTGGGTATTACCTTGATATAAAATTGCTGTTACCTTCTCAAAATATCTGACTCCTGATCTTTTCATTATAGCATGGTAAACTAATGTCAATACATAGTATAGGCTTTATTAAGTTTTCTACCATATACAGCCTATTTTCTATTTGGAACCAAGATAATTTTTTCTTTCTTTTCAACCAGACATACAAAAAAAAAAGCAAGGACAACAATTTGTTAATAACTCTAATGTGATAAAATAATTTTGCTGAATGATAAAGTTGTGTATTTGACAGTTATAATGTGGCATACTGTAAAATGATAATCTTCCTCTTCCGTAAATCACACGGGAACTCCAAGACATATGTAAGAGAAATGCCGTTGCTCTGAGCTTTCAATATGTCAATGGAAAAAAGAACAGATTTTATTTAGAAATTTTTCATAAAATATAAAGGTGAAGGAAGTGAATATTTAGGATTTTGTTGGAACTGTGCAGGATAGTATCTGAGAATCAGGGCATATGTTATGTGGCTAATGACAGGAGAGTGATCCTTCTTAATTTTTCATAGTCAGAACTCATATAATTATATTTAATCAAATACTAAACATTGATTGCTAGCAACAAAACATTGCTTATGTTTCACTCTGTAAAAATTAACTCCAAGTGGACCTAGGGTCTCAATGTGAAATTGCCAGAGTAAAACATAGGCAGCACATTACAAAGATACACATATAGGAAAGGGCTGTCAAAATAGGAACCATTTGTTCAGTGGTTAAAGCTAACCCTGACAAGTGAGAAACTTATAAAACAAAAAAGCTTCTGTGTAATGGGGGTCAATCAAGTAAAGAGGAATCTCTGAGTGGAAAGAATTTTAATAGATATGCATTTGACACAAGATTAATGTCGATCATATGTAACAAACTCAAAAACCAAATTCAGAAAGCAAACAACATGATCAAAATTGGTCTTAGACTTCAACAGTGAATTTCCAAAATAAGAACTAAAAACTAGCAGGAAATATTTTAAATTCATTGTCCTTACCAATTACATAAAACAAATTCAAACAGCTTTGAGATTTCATCTTTCTTCATTCAAAATGGTAATGAATGAAAACTAAGCAATGACACCAAATGCTGGTGAGGATGTGGTAAAACAGGAACACTTTTTCATTGTTGGTGGCCAGGCAAAATAGTGCAACGATTATGGAAATTACTGAAGAGAGTTGTAAAAAATAAATACAAATTGCCAAGGGAAAAAAATCAATAGTCTTCTTCATCTATGGTCTATGAACAAAAGCAATGTCCAAATGCTATGATATCTCTAATCTTTCAGTTGGGACATTCATGTTTGATTTTAACAAACAGCTGTCTAATTGAACTCAAAGTCTCTTTAACAGGAGGAAAACACACTGAATACTTCCTGCAAAACACATGCCTAGCAATTTCATGGATCATAGAAGAGAATCTACTTCCACCACTCTCCTAAAGCAGTGCAGTCCTGACTTCATCCTAAGTACTTTTTCTTATACCCACAGTAAATGCCAACTTCATACGTCATCGAAAAAATTTCATTTTGTTTACTTTTTTAGAAATGAGAGCATTAGAGTCAAAATAGAGAGACCTGATCGTAGTGTTCCCAGGTGCAAATGATAACTCTATTGCACAACTGCATCTAAGGCTTGCAGAACATTGCAGAAGATGGGCAGAAAGATTGAAAGAAACAGATCATAGGAAGTTGACTACTGGATTGTGCCTTTTTGTTATGGCAAATGCATTACATCTGTGAAATCTCAATATATGGAAGCCCAAATGAGACCTAAAGAGGTCCAATACTGGTTTATCTCCCTATGTTGGTGAAAGAGTTTCATGTGACCCCACACCTAGATAAAGAACTAAAAAAAATTAGCGACTGCAGAGAGAGGGACAATTAGCTGTGGGTTAAGGATGAGCTCTGCAATTAGCTATTTAATACTGTGTATGAGCCATTCAGACAACATTGAACTGAAACAGGAAGGTTGTACTTATACAATTATTGTTTACATGTATATGTAACAACAATGGTTGAAGAAGAAGAGGAAATGCATTTTAGAAGGACAGTCATTATGGGTAAAGATTGGATGTGCGAAATGTTGCTGCATTTCAATTAAATTTAAAAATTCTATATTAATTACAGTCCATGTATTTTTATAGTGGAGAAATTGGAAGATTATAAGCCTTTTTTGTACCCCTTGTGTAAAATTCCTATTTTCAAGTTTCAAAGGTAAACTTTAAGAAGGCTAGCATTACTGAGGATAAAGGAATATTGTCAGGTCTTGCTAGGTAATGATTTTAGATACAATAAAAAATGATATGAACAGTTATTTTTAAGTATGTTATATGCCAAAATATATTGTTGATAGTATCTGTATTTTCACCATTTTCTTATTCTAAAGGTGAAACCTATTCTGGTTATATATTTTCTATTCATGCAAGAAATGCTCCTAGCAAAACCACTATCCATGGACATACAGAATCCCTTATCCACTATCATAGTATTTCACACAGTAGTTTTTCTGACCAAGAAACTTTCTTTATAACAAGAGAAATGCAAAGGTGGTCCCACAATCAAGAAATTCACTAATTGTACCATATTCTACACTGTCTTGCAGCAGCTGGCCTGATAGAAGATTGGAATGGCCTTTTAGAAATACAGATACACCACCAATTACACGGCAACAGGATGGAGGACTGGGGCAGGTTTTCCAGAAAATTATACCTTCTTTGAATCAGCATCCAATGTATGGTACAGTTTCCTCCCATATCTAGGACTCACAGATGGAATCAGTCAAAAGTAGAAAATTAAAGAGTTCCACACACTCCTAGTCTCCCTATAGAAAACATGTTGTTCTAAAACACATGAACTTAAGATCTGACAGCCTTAGAAGATTGAGTTTCAGAAGGAGTAGCATTTCTGTTGGAAGCCACAACAAACATTCCATTGTACTGTAAGCTCATACTTTCCCTTGAACACTTCATCTTCTGGTGTCGTTACATCAGCAAGGTAAGAAAGGAATAGAATGTTAGGAGGAGTGACTGATCCAGATTAACATGAAGAAATTGAACTGCCTCTCTACAATTGAGGCAGGAAAGATTATGTCTGAAGTTCAGGAGATCTGTTATAGGCATCTCTTGCTGCTATCATGTCCTGTGATAAAAGCTAATGGGAAACTACAACCATCTAATCCAGGAAGAATGACAAAAATT
The DNA here is from genome assembly GCF_004785775.1 of Grammomys surdaster. Taxonomy (NCBI): domain Eukaryota; kingdom Metazoa; phylum Chordata; class Mammalia; order Rodentia; family Muridae; genus Grammomys; species Grammomys surdaster. The sequence continues at coordinate 3,276,380 of NW_021604670.1, forward strand.
AAATATACTCTAGGAATGAAGGTATGGGTCACTCCTCCAGGAAAAGAGCCAAGACTCAAGTTGTTTCCTACCAGTGGAGGAAATACAGAAAGGTATTAGAAGAAGGTAGCTATAAATACCAACTAAGGCCATGTGACCAGATCCAGAAACAAAAATTATAACTATAAAGAGTGTTTTTGATATCTTTTGTTAAGAATGTACCATCTTTCATCGGTGTCTTTATCATATAATATAACATAAATTAAGAGAATAACACTAGCTTAAGATAACAAAAGAATGTCCCTTAATGGGCATTGTTACTTTTCTAAATTTATGATATATTTACAGTTGTACATGGGATAGTTATATTATGTTAGGTATCATCATGACCTGGTTATTGTTTTATTTGAAATTTGAAATTAAGCATGATATATATATATATATATATATATATATATATATATATATATATGTATATAATATGTGAGTTTACTTTATATCTCTGTCTATATATTATATATAAAGTATACGTCTATCTATCTATTTAGTTATCTATCTACATATATTCATTCTAAAATTTCTGTTCCTCTCAAGAATCCTAACTAATACAGGTAGATAAATATCCAATTGCTATTTTTAAACTTTTATTTTTGTGTTTATTTGTGTGTGTGTGAGTGTCCATGTGGGCATGCATCTAATTACTGAGCTATCTTATAGCCTCTAATTACCATTTTTACATTTAAAAACTCTCATGCTAGTTTTAGATTCAGATACTTTTAAAATACTTTTTAAGCTATGAATTCATCCATCAGGTTCTAAGAGGATATTTCTTTCTATCATAAAATTGCTATCGAATTCTACACTCATGGGAAAGGAAGTAATCAACACATTGCCATTTTTAGGTATTTATACACATAGGTATAAAATATTAATTCCTGTTATTCCACTTTACTAATTCAATACAAATTTAACAGTTATTTACACTCCAAGAACTATTCAAGAAACTAGATCTCTGGGAGAATTATGTCAACTAAAACTGCAGAGGCTGCCACGTCCCTTTGCAATCCTTGCAAAACTGCAAGGTTAATGAGTAGTGACCTGCTTTACATCATTCTGCATTATTACTGTGTAATCACTAGAGGAACTGACTATCAGTATTTGGAAGTACATTCTTCCCTTACATGCAAACTGTCTCCAATTACTTCCATTGTCCCCAAATTTGTTTATATTTTTCACTAGACTTTTGTTATCACTGCATCAGACAGTGACTTACATATAAAGCTATGTTCTTTGCTTATTCTCTGTCTATTCATTTCAGCAAATGCTAAGTAATGGCAAAAAATTCAATCAGAAAAACCAGCAGGAATTGTAAGCACAATAAACCACAACCAGAGACTTAACTGAATTTTGTCTAACTTTAATCATAAAAAAGCTCTGTGTGCTATGGAAATATAGATAGAGCACCGATAGATGGTAAATGTAGGTATACATGTATATATTTACATGTAGATTTCTATTTACATATATCCTCCACATGTATGTGTTGCATACATGGGAATGAAGTTTGCAACAAAATGTATGGATGATTTTTTTCAAGGTTAACCCAAGAAAAATTAAAAGATGCAGAATGACGTAAAGTAGGAGTGTAACTTAAAATGGTTTCTCATTTACTATTACTTAAGTGCTTGGGTGGTGGTGGTGGTGATGGTGGTGGTATGTGTGCACATATGTGCATTGGGTGATAGTTTGTAAGTTTGCATATGGATGGGAGACACAGGATTTTACTCCAGTGTGGCTCCTCAGGCAACACCTCTTTTTTCTTTATTTGAGAAAGAATTTCTCACTAGCCTAGCCCTGGACAGAAATCCTCAGGGATCCACTTTTCTCTGATCCCTCACTTGGAGTCAGATTCCTACTGCATCACCAGCTTTGACTGTTTCTGTGGACTCGAGGAATCAACATCCTCATGTAGAAAAAAATAACTTTAAAGTACCTTTGAAAGAACTTTAAACTACTCTTAATCCATTGGTTTTAATAAACTAATGGATCAGTAAGACAAAGGTAATTATGGCCACAGAGTAGGGGGTGACCCACTCCCCTCATTAGGAAATCAAAGGTAGGAAGTGACAAGAATATACTCCATGAATTTCCAACTCTTTTGGTATAGGGGGAGATAAAATTGTGCTATCATTATCCATGATGCATAACAACAGACCCTGAGACATCAAAGCCACAAACATCTCTTGTAAAAAACTAGCGATAACTAGAGAGAAACTGAAGGAGCTGAAGGGGTTTGCGGCCCCATGGAGAGAGCAACAATACCAACCAACCAGAGTTCCCAGGGTTTAAACCACCAGCCTGAGAGCATATAGGGAGGGACCCATGGCTCCAGCTGTATATGTAGGGGAGGATAGCATTGTGAGCATAGGTAGGAGAAGAGGGATGCCCCAGTGTGGGAGAACACTAGGGTGGGGAGGTGGGAGTGGGTGGGTGGGTGGGAGCACATCCTCATAGAAGCAGGAAGAGGGGGGATAGGATAGGAGGTTCCTGGGTGGGGTGGAAATGGGGAAAGAGATAACATCTGAAATGTAAATAAAATATTCAATAAAAATTAATTTCAAAAAAAGAAATTACAGCCAAATAAAATCCAGAAAACAGTTAGTATTAATAAGCTATAATTGATGTTACTTAAATCACTAATTTCTGTGTTATATGGGAAACAGAAAGATAGCTTTATAGTATAATTATAGAATTGAAAATGTTTCAATGTTTACGGCAGTAGTAGATAGACATGAGGGGCCTCTCTGGGGAAAGGATGTTCCAGGTAGTTATAATTTTAAGGAGACCTGAGGCCTGACGTTAAGAAGAAAATGAATTGATAAGTCTAAGTAAAGAAAGAAGTAGAGAAGAAGCCAGGTGAGGTTGTATTCTCATAGCCATTGTAAAATAAATCCTTTTGTCCTTGTATAAAAGTCTGAGGACATACAGATGAGAATGACCCTGAAGAGAATTATAAAGAGTAACAGGGACTAGTTTGTATTTTATCAGAATTAATTATAGTTTCTTGGGGAGGGTGATATTCTTAATATTTAATCTAAAATAAGTTTGAATAAAGTACATTGATATAGTGGAACATCATTAATTTTATTAATTTTCTGTTATTATTTTTGTTTTTCATAATCATTTTCTTTTAAAATGAGGTATTATTAATATCCAAATTAATAACATGAAATTATTGTAATATGCAGTAGCCCAATATATTACAATCTAACATGCCATTGTCACTAATTATACTAATGTAGCCATGAGAATACTAGTAAATAATCAACTAGGAATAATTAGTATCTTCTTGGAACAACTATTGCTACTAATTGTTTGCCAATCACACTGGATTTTACGTTCTATTTTATACCAAGATAGAAGATCCTAGTCTATCTACTTTCTTGCCTCCCATGTCTTTCAGCGTTAGTAACTGTTAGTATTTGTTCAGTTTCGAGAAAGAATCTGCATTCCTAGAGTTATCTAGAGTTTCCAATGTTCTGTTGTTGTCTGTATTGCTATGAATCAATATAGCAATAGAAGCAATCAAAGTGCCGGAAAATTAGAAAATTAGAATTGATGATCAATATCATGAAATTAAACAGGAGAGAAGCATAGATTTCTGAAAAGGTATTAAAGAAAGCACACAGGATTAGATGTAAGAAAGGACTTAATTTTAATGTTAGTTTTCTGATTTGTTGTTGCCAAAGGAACACAAATTTGATCATATTAAATTTGTCTATTCTTCCATCTATTTTTATTCTATGTATGAAAAATTTTTATCTGAAGGAAGTTAACTGACCTGACAGTAAAGGAAGTTATAAACAATGGGACTTCCATGCAAATGAAAAGAAGTGTGAAGACATTTGTGATTGAAGATGATTGCTAACAACTGTGGCACAGCAACAAATGCCATCATTACTGAGATAAAAATTTTTAAAAAATTAGAAAAGTTGTGCGTTTGGAAATGTTCCTTCAAATAAATTCTGGAGTTTTTAACTACTAAGCTGCACATAAACTGTGTGTATGTGTTTGAGGAAATGGAAAAAATCCCAGTTTGAAAAAGAAATTAGTATAATATTCACAGAGGGTGTTGTACTTGCCCAATGGCTCTGAGGAACAGAAGGAGAATCTTTTCTCTTCCATGGTGAGGGGAAGATTTGGTCCTGTTTGTAAGGAGAGCAAGTCATGCCTATATACAAGGTAAGATGGTTTCTCAAATCCAGATTCTATGTTCTTAGCACCTCATTTTCACATAATGAGACATTTCCCTTATATTGCAAGTATTTTGTATTTCTTCATTTCATTTTGGCACGCTTCCAAATATAGGCATCAAAATTTTTATTGAGTTGCTTCAAGACAACCAATATAATGAACAGAGATTATATTCCAATAAATATTATAATGTTTTAACACTTCCTAAAATGAAATTTTACAGCTTTGATCCTGAATGTCTAAGTTTTACAAATAGAAAATTTTACCTTCAAATTACAACTAGAGGTGATATTTTATTAGCCAGATGACCTTAAAAATGGGTAAAGTCTTAGATAATTTTTTTACTTTGTTATCTATGTCCAATTCCAAACGTAATATATTAAACACTGTAATTTCATTTTTTGAGAAACACACATATATGTAGCTTTATATAAAGACAATGTGTGTCATGTTCTGATGACATAAATCTCTATAGTTTGAGGTTTTCTAAGAGGGTAAATCAACTGTGAAGTTTCTGGTACCAAAGAAAAAATGACACTTTTGTTTAAACTATACTTAACATCAATTGTTGACGAAAAATTAGAACAAAAAACCAATGACAAACAAGTTGTGTTATAAATTGAATTCCATAGTTTTATCCTTTGTCTTAGCGGCTTTGTAACCTTAAATGTATTTAAACTTAATGAGCCTCATTTCATTTCTCTTGTGCAGTCTGCATGCCCATCTGCTTTCTAAGCACTGTCTCTCAGCTTTAACTACCTTTTCAGTTGTCTATATTTGCCAATACTGAAGACCAAGTTACTAAACACCATTTTCTCTTTGAATGTGATATCACACTAAGTATTAATATTTTCTTGATATTTTGTTTTACTTTGTTTTATTTTTGTAACACTTGACATTTAATTTGTGGTCTTCGGTTTGATTGATACCTACCAGACCACTACATTGTACCACTAGCTTTGAGGGCTTATAGAAATTACATAATCTCATCAGATAATCATGTGTCAAAAAAGCATGGTGTATGTTATCAAAATAATCAAGAGTAAATATTAGCAGTGAGATTCTGTCTTGGTGAATGAATAAAGTGCTCTGCAAAATTACGACATTTTTAACAAATTCTCCAATTTCAATTTAATTAGTCTTGTTGATTAGAAGTTAATTGTTAAAAGCAATGTATTCAGACACATATTTTTCTTTAACTTCTGAAGATCAAGTGTTATGAGTGTTAAATTATACAAAATACTAATGAATTAAAATATATTTTGTGAATTAAAAAACATCTGTGTCTGTTACAATCCATGGTAATTCTTTTTTAGGTCACACAGATAAAATGCCTAATTGAGGTAATATACATCAATAAATTAAGAATTAGAAACCTAAGTAACTATAATATAATCACAATAAGTGAAAATGTAAGAAAAGAATATTGTTTCCATGACTCTGATAATTTTCTACATTGGCTGTTAGTTTTATAGAGTTGATAGCTTTCTGACTGTAAGTTGACTCCTTTCCATTTCGCTTGTTGACCACCAAACTCATTGACTATTATGACATTTATTACACTATCTATACTTACTTAAGGAAGCTAGATTCAGCTCAGTTCAGATGTGATATCAGCTTATGAGCACCTCCAGCCTGACTGGCCACCTCCAAACATAGTTAGCACCTATTAGATGGCAAGATCTTTCTCTCTGCACAATCCCTTGACTCAATGAGCAACAAAATAAAAATTCTGTTATCCAACTTCATATCGAAAGGGAAAAGGTGAAATCAATGGAACAATAAAAACTGCAATCTCTTTTTGTCACATTTTATGACCTCATCACCAACAGACTCCACAAGGTCATCACTCCTTGTATTAGTCTGTTAACGGTCTGGGCACAATCACTGCTGCCTTTTGAACTACTTTTTCCCCCTACAATATTGCTTTTTGTTTGTTTGTTTTATTGGATATGGCTATTGCTCCTCCATTTTGGTTAAAATGAACCTCAAAGAATGCTATCATAGAACGCAATAAACTCATGCAAGAAGACTTCCATTTCTTGAGTGATTCACTCCTGATACCTTCTGTTGTTTAGGCACAAAGGTTCTTACAATTAGAATTCACCTGGACATTGAATGAAGTACTAATCATTATTTGCCTCTAACTTCTTGATTTATAGATAAGAAGCATTATGTAAGCATGAGAAATATATATATATATATATATATATATATATATATATATATGGTTTAAATTATTTTTTATAAGTCATATAACTACACAAATTTTCAATAAATAATATTTTTGAGCAAAAACAGAAACAGTATATCAATTTTGACTAACTTTTATTTGGCTCCTTGATCTCTGGTCTCTTAATCTAAAAGATACATTTTGTTTATTTATTTGTGTGTGTGTGTGTGTGTGTGTGTGTGTGTAGTGTAGTATAGTATATACACATTGACTTACAGTAGCACTCGGTTACCTTCTTTATTAATTTTTTGTTGTTGTTGTTTGAAAATTGGGGATGTTAAGAGAAAACCCTCAGTACTCACAACTAAGAAGTCTTTTATTCATGGTATTTTTTTCCTTCTAAATTTTATTTCATGCCAGCATCCTTCACAAGATTCTTCTTTATGCCTTTCTTCTATCAGGATGACTCTTGTCTTTTTGATGTTTAGAACATCTACATACACTGCCTGATAATACAAAGTGATTTTCCATTTTAGCATATGGATTCTTATATTGTATTCTATTTCTTTGTTTGATTGATACTCACCCATCCTCCACCCACTTCTATCCCTATATGCCATGTAAATATCTGCTTGTCTTCCTATTGCCAATTCCAGGATTTATTTTCAATGCTTTGCTCATATGACTGCTATTTAGAATTTCTTGGCAGCCAAATTACTTTAATATGTCTGGTCACAGCTCTCAAATAGTGGTAACTTGCCCAACACTCTTTTCAGTTATGTATTCAAACAAACAAAACAACAAAAACAAAACAAAAAAACCTTTATGTTTTCAACTGTCATATCTCATTAAAACTAAAAATCACTTTGGAATAATCCAAACTATGTCTTATTTACAAACTTAAGTCTCATGATATAAACATAAACTCAAACCTTTCTTCCTGCTGTTGTTTGATTTCTGAGCATATTCAAAAGCACCTGTGCAAAAAAATCTTAGTTCCTAAAATCGAAAACCAACATAAAGTATATTCTTGAAGATGATCTAGAATTCCATCATTTTTCTCTCCTCTCATCTCCTCCCTTCCCCTCCCCTCTCCTTCCCTCCCCTGGGAGCTCTGGTTGGTATTGTTGTTCTCCCCAGGGAGCTGCAAAGCCTTTCAGCTCCTTCAGTTTTTACTCTTACTCCTCCATTGGCATTGGGAACCCCATGTTCAGTTCAATGGTTAGCTGTGAGCATCTAACTCTGAATATGTCAGACTCTGGCAGACCTCTAAAGATACAGCTATATCAGGCCCCTGTCAGCATGCACTTCCTGACATCCACATCAGCGTCTACCTTTGGTGACTGCACAAGAGATGGATACCCAGGTGGAACAGTGTCCAGACAGCCCTTCCTTAAGTTTCTGTCTCAGGCTTAGTCTCCATATTTGCTCCCTTAAGTATGTTGTTACTCCTTCTAAGAAGGACTGAAGCACACACACTTTGGCCTCCCTTCTTCGTGAACTTCATTTGGTCTGTGAGTTAAAGAACTCAAGAAATTAGACTCCAGACTACCAAATAACCCTATTAAAAATGGGTTATAGAGCTAAACAAAGAATTCTCAGCTGAAGAAACTTGAATGGCAGAGAAGCACCTAAAGAAATGTTCAGCATCCTTAATCATCAGGGAAATGCAAATCAAAACAACCCAGAGATTCCACCTCATACCAGTCAAAATGGCTATGATCAAAAACTCAGGTGATAGCAGATACTGGCAAGGATATGGAGAAAGAGGAACACTTCTCCATTGTTGGTGGGATTGCTTGCTGGTGCAACCACTCTGGAAATCAGTCTGGCAGTTCCTCAGAAAATTGGACATAGTATTACCTGAGGACCCAGCTATACCACTCCTGGGCATATACTCAGAAGATGCTCCAATATACAAAAGGATATATGTTCTACTATGTTTATAGCAGCCTTATTTATAATAGCCAGAAGCTGGAAAGAACCCAGATGTCCTTCAACAGAAGAATGGATACAGAATTTGTGGTACATTAACACAGTGGAGTATTACTCAGCTATTAAAAACAATGATTTAGAGAAATTCTTAGGTAAATGGATGGAACTAGAAAATATCATCATCCTGAGTGATGTAACTCAATCACAAAAGAACACACATGGTATTCATTCACTGATAATTGGATATTATCCCAGAAGATTGCAATACTCAAGATGTATTCTGTTTTCTTAATCAGAGACACCCTAAATGGGTCCAGAAACTGAATTTTCTAGATGAAAATGGAGGGGACACCACTCAAGATTATTCCAATACAACACTTTCTGAACACAATTCTTTTCACCAGGAATAAGACAAAAGAACAAGTGAGAAATAAAGGAATTAAAATAAAATATTCTATAAGGATAACAGTAAATTGAAGAGCCAGCTTACGGAATGGGGAAATACACTTTGCCAGCCACAAGTAATACAAAGGCATAGTGTGTAGAATATACAAGATATGCAGAAAACTAAACAGCAAGAAAACAAACTAGCTAGTCAAAAGTGGTCTATAAAATTTGAAGTTTCAGGAGAAATATAGAAGGTTAAAATATTTTTAAACTGTTTACTATACTTAGCCTTCATGGAAATGAAAAATGAGACTAGTTTGGGAAACTATCCAAATAAATTTGTATGAAAGCTGTGGACTCTAGCTTTCCAGAGAAGGTGTATTCTGGTTCTTCAAAAGTTTCTCTTACCCACCCCTGCTAGGGATACGAGGTCATTTTCTGTTGTCCATTACTCAGAAAAATGTAGTTTTTTAAAATTAAATTATACTACATTCAGAAACTGATGTTTTGTAGATGCTTTACATAATGAAGAAGTTAATACCTGTTGGGGAATAATTTTAAAAATTGTATTTATCTTATTTCAAATATATAATATTAAATAAGTATTTTATTGAGAATTTAAATATTTTAAAGAAAAACAAAATAATTCACATAAGTATAATCATACTTAACATATAAAATAGTTGTGATATGAGACTCTCAAAGACAATGAGAAAATTGAAAAACAATAATGAATTTGTTATGCAAAAAAGAGAGGGTATCGCAGGGATGGTTTCCCTTTCTTGTAATTTCAGCAATGAACAAAGTGAAATGAAACCAAAATTATTGCAAATGAAAAGTATACCTGTGGTAGAAAAAACTTCTCAAAATTGAAATGAAACTATATAAAATAAGAAATAATTATTGTATATTTCATATATGCAATTAAAAGCATATAATCGTTGTGGAGGGAATTTTTTCTTAAACAGATTAAGTACCCATTTTATATGTATTAGTTTATATTCCTGTTTTTGTGAGAAAACACAAAGACAAAACCAAATTAGAAGATAATGTCTTACTATGTCTTTTAGCCATAGATCAATGTATTGTCCATGGATATGGTGAAATCAAGGTCGCAGGGTCTAGAAATAGCACAGTACAACGTTCCTAGAAGTAGGGTCACATGTATGATAGATACATGTCATTGCTTGCTTGCTTTTCTCTACTTAATAAAATTCAAGATCTGGTGCCTGGAAAACTCATCTCCCCACAATTAAGGTAAATCTAACAACATTAATTATGATAGTCAAGACAGCCTAGAGGACTAACTCCTGATTTTTGATTCAGTCACTAACCAGCACAAGGAGTCCATTTTTTTTACTATTATAAATTATGTATTTACTTTATTTCTCAATTTCAGCTTCTCCTTTCCTCTTATCCCAGTCCCTCTCTATCATCCCACCTTCCCCTCAATCCACCCCTCTTCGCTTTCTCCTCAAGACACCAGAGGCCTCACATGGATAGCAAACAGTCTTGGCATATCAAGTTGTAGTAAGACTAGGTTCATCTGTTTTTACTGAGGCTAGACAAGGCAGCTCTGTTAGACGAAAAGGATCTAAAGGCAGGCAATGTTGTCAGAGACAGCCCCCGTTCTGGCTGTTAGAGTCCCACATGAAGACATAGCTACATGACTGTTACATATGTGCAAAGGGCCTAGGTCTACCACATTCAGGCTCTGAGATTGACAGTTCCTTCTCTATGAGCCATTATCAACTCAGGTTACCTGATTCTGTAGGTTTTCTTGTGGTGATTTTGACCTTTTGGCTCCTTCTTTCTTTCTTCCTTCTCTTTGACAGGATTTCCCAAGCTCTACTTAATATTTGATGGTGGATCTCTGTATCAGTCTCTGACAGTTGCTGGGTGAAACCTCTCTGATGACAGGTAATCTAGACTTCTGTCTGTAAGTATAACAGAATATCTTAATAGTGTCAATGGCAGACTCTCTTTCATAGCATAGGTCTCAAGGTTGGCCCTTCCCTCAAATTTTGCTTCATCTTTTACCCTTGTATATCTCGTAGGCAGGAAAAATCGTGGGTCTAAGGTTTGTGGCTATGTTTGTGTCCCAATCCCTCCATTGGATTCTTTCCTGGTTATATTAAGAAATTTGAAAGCAAGTAGATGGAACTAGAAAAGGAGGCCATTTCTAATTCAGGCAAGTTTAATTTTTATTTTATTTTGGGTTAGTTTTCTGAGATAGATTCTTATGTAGCCAAGGCTGGCCTAGAACATGCTATATAGCCCAAGGAAAACCTTAAATTTCCACTCTGCTTGTTCCGACATCTTGAGAACTTGGATTACAGGAATGTACCGACATGGTCATGTCTAGTTTTAAGTAGTGAAAATGATTGGAACTGTGGTATGATGGTAAGCAACCAAAATATTTACGGAGTGACAGTTGTAGAGCATGTACTTCTAACTTGAAGCAATAATTCCAAGAGGAAGAATGGAGCTCAGAAGACTCAGGAAGAAGCCAAATTTTACATTTCCTGGAAAGATCAATCTTACAAGATTCAGAAGGCCTCTACCTTGGGAAATAGAATGGTGAACAGTAGCTGGAGAAGGAGCCTCAGCCTAGCCTACATGCTAAGAAAAGATTCTAGGACCTCTTTAATTTGCATGTAAATCACACAAAGAGCTCCATCTTTAACTCCATCCTGTGAGTTAACAGCCAGGTTGATGTTATGTGCGTTTTTCAGCAATTCAGCTATATCCATATAGTTTCTGCTACTGTAAGTATCCTTCATTCATTCCATTATAAATAATCCTAATAAAACTTATTGGCTTACCTAGTTTGAGTTTGGTAGAATCATTACTTTAGTCTCTGATAAGTTGTCTATCTGTATAGTAAATAGATATTATGTTTCATGTCTTTCCAGAAAAATAATCTCTCACAAAACAGCAACATCTCAGCTCCTCAAATAATTCTAATAATGATTGAATGCTTTGTAGGAAAAGTAGGGATTATAGGAAATAATGAAACTTTAATTCTAGTCCACTTATCTTCATCACAAATCTTGTAGATATACAAGGACTCTTGAAATTTCATCATCTAATGTTTATTTATATTTATATTATCTTATTTTTATAATATCAACTTCAGAATTCAACACTACTAAGAATGCCACACGCACTAAAATAAACTTAAGCAGAAATTGTAGCCACAGCTACAGCCAATATAGCAGGAAGGTAGATACCAGAAACATTAGTTCAGTTTCTTAGAAGTATGGTCATTATTGCCAATTTCTAAATATTGCTTTGTGGTGGCTTCAAATTTATTGTTGAAGTCTTCTGAGGTTAAACTGAACAAATCACCTGTTTATTGTCTTCTGAACGAGGACATTTATTCTGTGAAATTTAATGTAAAGGAGTCTTAGGGGTTTACTGCTGTGAAGACACCATGACCAAGGAAGGCAACTCTTCTAAGGACAACATTTAATGGAAGATGGCTTACAGATTCAGAGGTTCATCGTTATCATCAAGGTAGAAGCATGACAACATCCAGGCAGGCATGGTGCAGGAGGAGCTGGGAGTTCTACATCTTGATCTGAAGACTGATAAGAGAAGACTGGCTTCCAGGCAACTAGATCAAGGGTATTAAAGCCCGTGCCCAAAGTGGCACACCTACTCCAAAAAGGCCACACCTACTTCAACAAGGCTACACCACCAAATAGTGCCACTGCCTGGGCCAAGCATATCTAAACCAACCCAAGAGCCATTTATACTTTTGACCATTGTGGGCCTCCATATTAGAGCAGAAACATGACACATTGAAAAGCCAAGTACATACTTCTAGTTAGTCTGCTCAATTTATGCTACAAAGAATTATAAAACTTGCACCCTAGGACATCCAGTGGAAATGATAATTCTGAAGCCTTCATTCCTCAGTGTATATACTGCTGCACAATAATATTTGTATTTGTCTGGCTCAAGATAATGAATATGTTGAAAATCATCAACGTAGTGGTGGAGTAAACATTAGCCTGACCTTCAGTTGTTTTGATTCCGATCATCTACCATTAGTAAAGCAGTTTCACTTGACATAAAATCTCTTAATTAATGCCTAAGAGGTAAAATCAGGTTTTCTTTAAGCCTTAGCAGATTTCCATCATATTGAATGAATTTGGGCCCTTTTACACTCAGAATAAGAGTCACTGGTATTAACAAAAAATCAACGAGAAGAATCACTATTATGACAAAACCAATAAATGATCAATAAATAATGTAAGATTTAACATCTGTTTATGTCTACTTGTGAGAAAATAATATTATTTATCAATATTCTGAAAATTCCCTAATGCTCTCTGACTCTAGATGGCAATAATTAAACAGTATTCCCTTGATAATATCTATACCTCCAAAAACCTGAGTGTCCATACTATACTACAATACATCTCAGACATACTATGGAATAATTTTTCTTTTTCTAGAAATACTCAGCTATTGGCAGAGTTTTGCTCACTATTGTGCCCAGGTTTGGTATTACAACAAAGATTGGCTAAGCGTTAACTGAATACTGTGGATCCCTAAACAATACAGACCAACCAGACCAACCTTTGTGCTAACTGTCTATACAGAGCATAAAATATCAGTAGGATTGATAGGATTATGAACACTTTTAGCATAATGGGAAAAACTTCATCCCCACACTTGGTCATGAGAAAGGAAAGAAAATCACATTACATTTACTCTGTAAATAAATAAATATAAAGTTTTATGATATGCTGTAGTCCATCTTGACTCGGTAGCATATTAATATATATATATATATATATATATATATATATATATATATATATGTTGTCAAACAAATGTTTAATTTGTATTACTAATACATTATATATGATATGCTTTCAATTAAAAAATAAATATTGTAATTTAAAGAAAAATAATATCTGAGTTCAAGGATTAAAGAAGTTTATAGATTCAAATTTTTCTAAAGTATAACACAGTCACTTTTATACCATAAATCAATGTCATCCATAATCAAAATGAATAAATGAAGGTCTGTCTAAATTAATAATAACTGAGCAGCCTATGTATATTAATCTAATCTAATGGGTTTTATTGCAAAAGTTTTCTCTAGGCTTAATATTTCTTGTATAAAAAAGAAAGAATGATTGGGAATGATTAAAAATATAATTGCAGAAAATATTCATTTCAACTTTAAATGAAAGTTGGTAATGAATGGACAATGAATGACCATGGGTCCTGTCATTCCTCAGTAATCATAGTTAATAGAGAAATAAAGTCCATATTAAAATATACTAGAAGAGAGGTAGTGAGAAAAAATACAAAGTCTCTCAGTATTATAGTTTCTAATTAGTTACCATAGAGCACTGAGAAATTCTGCTAAGATTAAATTGGTCTTGCTTCTTAAATTCCTTTTAGGCAGATGATATAGTCCAAAAACTTTAACATCTTCAAATTGTAATAATAAGATTTCCATCCTTTCAAACATTGTACTAAAACATTAGGTAGAAAATAAATGAAAAGTATAGAGACATGTATGTATTAAAAATAAAATATCTATCTGTATTCTATACTTTTAATATCTATAAAATAAAATTAATATAGATTAATCAATGAGAAAACTGCTCATATTACAAGAAAATAATTTGTAATGAAGGTTAAAACACAAAACAGTAGAAGAATATAGAAAAATTAATTGAATAATTTCCTGTATTAAGAGCAGAAACTAAAATCAAATATTTTGAGGATTATTTATGATATTTGTAAATACAGTACTATCAAACAAAGACTTACAAAAAATAAGACTTGATTTTATCAGATGTTTAAGGGGTTAAGTAGTTCACTATGTGAGTTTAAAAATATGATTAAAACAAAGATAGGAGTAGATAGGTGGGTGGGGGCACATCCTTATAGAAGCAGAAGGAGGGGGGGTAGTACAGGGGGTTTCTGGGTGGGGATAGGAATAGAAAATGATAACATCTGAGATGAATGAAATATCCAATAAATAGTAATTTCAAATATAACAAAAACAAAAAATCATACAAACAAACAAAAATAACCCAAAGTTTTGTGCTTACAAGATTTCCAACCAGCAGAGATGCCATAAAAGGCAAAGTTCAGCTCATTTTGCTTAAATTCTGCACTGGGAAGTTACATGTGTTTTATTGGAGAAAACTGACACCTTGATGATTTTATGGGGTCTTTGCTAATGAAGATATATGTACATTTAATACATGCCAGGAGCATCATTACAGACCACAGTCCACAGTTCAATGTCAAAGGTCTTGCTTGAGTGAAAAAAAAAATGTAGTGTTCTTATATATCTTCATAATGCTCTGATACAACTGAAGTCTGACAGAGGAGCATGGCTTCAACCAGACAGCCCTGTTTCACTCAGAACAAATCTTGTGATGATAAGGCCTCAAATATTTGCTACATTATAATATCTAAAAACAACCTCCATTCCTTTACTCACAGTATGAATCAGTGATGCATGATAAATCCAAATTGCCTAGCACACAGATTACTGCCAAATGCAGGAAGAAAAGACCATCCTTCTTTTGCTGGCTCTTCAGTGAACCTGTTTAAAAGTGACACGTGTTACACTATTCTTTGACCAAAGCAATTGTTATAATCAGAAGTAAAGTCATGGATTTAGATAAAATCAATAAAGCCTCAAATCAAAATTCATAAAAACAGTGATAACTTTACCCCCCCCAAAAATGATGTCTACAAGTCCTAGAAGATGCTAAGCGAAGCTATAGAAGGATATTTTACTAGGGACTAGGCATAGCATTCTTCTATGTAACTTAAGGAGAGAGCAAAATGATCAGATATTTTCATAAAATATTGGGAATTACATCAATTCTGGAAAGCATAGGAAAGACTCAAGCATTCTGAGCCATCTTGTATGAATGTCCCTTTTAAGCTGAAAATTTTCTTTTTCCTTGAAAGCCAACTTTATTTATAAAAGAGTCTCTATAAAGTATAACTCTGGTATTTATTGATAGTATGCATATTATTTTTTTACAAACTCTATGTAAAGATAACTGAATTAGGGATCGATGTATGGCCTTATTAGATATAGGTCATTTTACAGTTATTGGAACCATAATTTATATTTGAGAGCTTATTTAAAGTCATTAAAATCTTTCTTTATGACAGTAGTGAGAGAGCATGGCCAAAAGTCCCCTCAAAATCAACATGGAATAATATATTTCACAAAACACTATTTTTTCTGATTCATTTCCCACATCCAAGGATGTATTGAGAACATGTGTACTAAAGTGATTGCAGAGAACACACTCTTAACACATGAAGAAATAGGTAAAGCAGACTGGACATTTATTTTTATAACGCCCTCTTGAGCAAATCTGGGAGGTGTATAGGAAGTCATATCAGTTTTGTATAGTTATTTTCCACAAGAAAACATGAGAAGGTGTAACGTCATTGGATGTCAGACAGCGTTTGCTACACCTATACTAGCTCAGCACACATAGTGCAAGAGTAGTGCTCTCACATTACAGCGAGGTGATGGATGATTTCCTTGTGGTTGGGAAGATAATGAGGTCCACGCTAGGATTTCAACCTGAGGCTTCACAACGTTAAAACTGCCATTCGTATCTAGGTTAGGACTTGGCGTATTATCCTATTCTGGGAATGACTATTAGCAAATTCATTAATTAAGGTCATGTTGACACTTCTATTTTCAACTAAAACATCTGTTAATTTATAGAGAGGTCTCCTTGGTTTAAACCAACTTGTCATTGTTGCCTCTCAATGAGGGATAATATGCTTCGGCCTTACAAGTACTGTGAGTGTGAATTGAAAGGATTAACAGTTCTTGCCAATGGGTGCACTTTGTCCATATTTTTACATAATAATGGCACTCAAGAAGACACTGGTTCTAAAGATAATAAATGATCACTCCTCACAACAGATCTATAAACAGGATCAGGATTAATGAATTTGCTGGCAGCTATTGGTTTTAATTAGCCCAAGTTCAACTGCAGCAGAATCATGTCTGTCCAAGAGACTTGGACTTGCTAACACAGATCCCAGATTGTCTGTCAATTTAGTGCAGCAGTTGGCAAGATTCTTATATTAATACAGCCAGTTTAGCAGTATAACAATAACAATGTATGTATTGTTTTCTTTTTACCTGGACACCATTTCTGTTCACCATTTTTGAGAATACCCTCCTACTTTTCTATTTTCTATACCATATCATTTATTGTGAATCTTTAATGGATGATTTCTACTGTAACTTTGTTTTTAGAAGTGGCTTGAGCTTCTTGACTATTTCAGTTTTCCTATCCTGGCTGTCCTCACCGTTATCTGTCTTTAAGAGACCCTCTTTAAATCTACCCTGAATTCTTACGTTAAGGAAAAGTTTTCTGAATGCTGTTTTAGAGGCTCTGTCATGCCAGGATACAATGGTGTGCATGTTCATAATGATATTTTTGATAGGACTACTAGCCTCATGAGAGATTAAAGTAATTTGTGAGAAAAAATTCTAATAGTCTGTTTTGAATGAAGAATTTGAAGGCCAGTTATGTATTTTTTATATGTTCTTATAGCATAGTTATAATCTGATGTACATTTGAGATGTGTAACATTTGTTACAGTGGGAAAAAATATTTTAAGAAATATATAGTATTTCAAAATAGGAATATATAGTATTTCTCATTAATACTAGTTCTAAGCAATCCTCAAGCTTATCTTTTCATATGAAAAAGGAAAAGCTAAAATAATATTGGGCAGGAATTCTAGGAAGCCTATCTGTGACAGCAAATTATATTTTGGAAGGTCAAATCTAAACATCAGTGAGTAAGGATCAAGAGGATGAAGCTCTCTGCTGGATTAGATAAGTTTCACTCAATCTACAATAACGATGTCGAGATGAGTGAAATTTAAACCATCAGAACTCAACCAGAGGAAAACTTTTGAAACAATAAAGAGTCTGAGATACAAAGGAGTTGTGAAGAGATATTCCTGAGAGCAATTTGGGGCAATGTGAAAATAGCCAGATCCATTTTAAACATGAACTGGTTGTAGTTACTGGGAATGCATAATTGGAAGCAGACAACAGGTTTAATCATAGTTCAGATATACCAAGATCTGAAACTACTTGTTTCTCTTACACATTGCCCAGTTCCTATTAAATATAAGTTAATAAATAAATCAAATGAACAAGACAATACTGAATATAATGAGATCCTATACTTTATAGACTTGTTGATCTAATGCTAATAAGTCTCCAATACAAGCATTTTAATTTCATTGTTAATTGTCTTAAACCTACATAAACTGCTGTAACTGAAGACCAGAGGCAAGGTAAATTATAAACAGTACAAGTTTAATCAGTCTAATGTTCTGGAGGATCAAATATTCAAGGGTTCACATACTATAAAGCCCTTACAGTATCATAAACCTGGAGGAAGGGCAAGTGGGCATACTGAAAGGCAGACTGGGTAAATAGGAAGATCGAGAAACAACAGAGATGACAGACTGAATACACAAGGACTGTATACATGGGAAGAAAGAATGAACATAGAGGAAAAATGAGCACATTAAAGACAACATAATCACAAAGAAAGAGAGGCTGAGAAAACAGAAAGAGAAAGTGCATATACAAGAAGAAGGTGTATGTACATAGTGGGCATACAGAACGAATGAGTATATAGAAGTTAAAATACAGACACAGAAACCACAAAGGTGGGAGTCGGGCAGAGCAAGCTTGTACTAAACCTATTTTTCATCAACCCATTCCCCCACAATATTGGGCTTTTGACCTAACAATTTCTTGATATCCCATTACTTAAAACTGCTAAAAATCACACACTTCAACTGGATTTTGGAGGGGCCTCTCATAAGATAGCATGACTGGTCTCTTCATTAACATTGCAAAGCCAGGATGTGGATCCTGTAGCTCAGCTCTAACTTTAATTCTCCTCCATGTGATAATTTGAATTTTCCATCTGACTCTGAATTGCCTAAAGAAAATTACTCAGACTTATCCTTGTGGGAAGCAGCTTTGCTTGAGGGACCTTGATAATGGGAAAGTCCCTTGTCTTTTTGTATTGTCTTTGTTAAGACAAAGACGTCAATAAATATGTACATTGAGGTCCACTTACACTGAAATTTACAGAGAGAGACTGAGCTGAAATCTACAAGATACATAAAAGAAGAATTTTAAAAAATGGATTGTAAAATCCTACAAAGAACATGCATATGTTTGAACCCAAATCTGTTATCACCAGCCCAGACATTGCCTTCTCATATCCATATTGAATTGTTGAGTTTCTATGGCTTCATCTTAAGTGTAATCACTTTTTCTGTCAGTGTGTTCATGTACGTTTCAAAGGAGCCTTGGTTAGGGCTGCTAAGAAATACACTTAAAACTTTGATTTACCTTGTGTATAGTAATTGTTACACAATTCCTTGTTTTTGCTTAGGTTTGTCTTCTTTTAAATGTGAAGACATGAGAGGTTATACTGCTGTTGTAAAACTTACAAATTTACCTTGGGCTTACAACATTACTTGGATATCATTGTTGCATAGTTTTCTAGACTGCATTGCTGTAGTGGTGTCTCTGTCAAATTTCTGAACAATCATGTGGGTTCTATCGCATTTATTTTGCCCTAGTTTGTGTCTATGAATCCATTGTTATCAATCAAATATATTTCATTTGGACATACCAATGTGAATATGCATGTACTTAATTTTGTTTGAAAAACTCCTCAGTTCCAAACTTGTCAAATATTCTCTCTCTTATTTCTACATATTTCCCTGTGAAAGTCATATCAACACACACACACACACAGACACACACACACACACACACACACACAAAGCACACACATATATGGATATCAGATGTCTTAGACTCTCAAAATCTTAATTTTCATTACATTTACCAAATAGCGGGATGGGGTGCAAATATGACACAGCATACATGTGAAGGTCAAAGGACAACTTTCTAAATCTATTTCTTTCTTTATACCAAATAGATCCTGTTTATTTGAAATTCAGTTGAACTAAGTTCAAATGCAAAAATCGTCCAGTACCAGGACTACATTAGTATCACACAGGGTTGTTTGCCAAAGGAGTCCCATGGAAATTTCTAAACAACAGATTGGAATTGGAAGATGAAAAAAAATACAGAGAGCCACAATCAGACATTCTGGAGCATTATGGAGAGAGAGAGAGAGAGAGAGAGAGAGAGAGAGAGAGAGAGAGAGAGAGA